>NW_025767473.1:0-140105 GCF_003918875.1 Haliotis rubra | reverse complement strand
TCTTTTTTTTCTTTTTCAGCTACGTAATGGCTGTGTAATCTCGCACAGTGGCACATGTAAAATCACTTTGCCCTTGATAATGCTTTTCCACAATACCGGGCTGGGTTTTCTTTGTTCATTTTTAAATAAACAAATATAATTCAACATTGAAAAGTCAATTCGACAATCGGGTACAGCATGATATGGCACAACTTGCTTCTTCGCCCAACAGAAAAAACACTTGACCTCGGACGCCGGGCAATGGCTTATTTCCACCCCTGAATATCACTGCAGGGGACACCAGAAATGGGCTCTACATACTGTGTATCTATGTGTGGGAAAACTAACCCAGGTCTTTAAGTGCAAAACAAGAGAACACATAAACCAGTAGGCTACCCCCAGATGACCATCATATGGATTCTTGTAGAATAATCCATGCTATCAGTTCAGCAATATTTCTTTCATTTTACACCAGTGGAATCTTCTTTGGCAGAAAATTGAGACTGACGATTCCTTTTGGTTTCCTTTTGAGATTTTGGTAAATGACAGACAGAAAACAGCTACCTGCAATTGCTTACATACCTTAGGAGCTTTAAGGTTCCTTACTGTCAATATCCAAGTTCAGCAAATAATCAGTAAAAATATTTTCAACCCAGCATGCAGGAGACTGCTCAATGACTATTCATGGATCTCATGTTGATATCATGTCAATAGCACAGCTACAGCAGTTGGCAATGTCCACAATCAGAAAGCGTTGCCATAATCCTCTACATCTCAACAAGTGACCTTGGTGATATCCTTCCCCTTATCTCCATAACGACGCTGCATATGGAAAGGTACATCAGTCGATTGGTTATGATGAAATCGACATGTGTTAATTTCACGTGTTTTTCTGTGTTGACATTCTGTTTGATTTCAAGATTACAATTTTCCGTAAATTAATTTTTGGCATAGGGGTTTTCTACTTAGATGGTCACTATGAACAAAAAACTCCTGAAGATAAGAAACATAGCAACTTGAACATGTAACCTTCCATCATTAATTAATAGTTGATGAAGCTGTCTAACTTATTGTCCGGGTGGGTGAGTGGGTGGGTGGATGGGAGGGTGAGTGGGTGGGTCGGTGGGTGGTTAAATGGTTGAGTGAGTGAGTGAGTGAGTGGGTTGAGTGAGTGAGTAAGTCAGGCAGTCAGTGAGTTAGTGAGTGAGTGGGTGTATGGATGAGTGAGTGGGTCAGTCAGTGGGTGTATGGGTAAGTCCAGTGAGTCAATGGGTGTATGGTAAGTGAGTCAGTGGGTATATGGGTGAGTAAGTGAGTCAGTGGGTGTATGGGTGAGGTGAGTCAGTGGGTATATGGGTGAGAGTGAGTGAGGTCAGTGGGTGTATGGGTGAGTGAGTGAGTCAAACAGTGGGTGTACAGGTGAGTGAGTGAGTCAGTCAGTGTATGGTGGAGGAGTGAGTGGAGTCAGTCAGTGGGTGTATGGTGGAGTGAGTGAGTGAGCAAGTGTGACAGCTTGATGTGAGAGGCTTATAACCTTCTGGCGAAACTCATCAGCATAAATCTGATGAGACAACTTGTTGTCTGGATACCACATCCATGATTAGCAGATCCTTGACGTACAAAGGAAAACAACTCTGCCTAAAAATTTCAGTATTTATAACAGTTAAACTTGCAGCAAAAAATATTTATAAGCTCAGACAAATGTATTCTATTTCATGGAATTTCAAATCAATATGGTAGGAGACAAAATGCATTTCACGCTAACATAGTTGAACCCTCTTAGTCAATTCTTACAAAATATACCCAAACCTCATCAAAACAAAGATATTTTCATTCATTTCTCATTCCACTTTTTCAAAATTTTGCAAAGTGTAAAATAAGAAAAATAATCTATCTGGCCAAAACACAAATTTCTTGTTAAAACCAACACAAACAACAAAGAGAACATAAATGTTCACCTGCACCTACCTCTTAGATCAGAACAAACCCCATAAACTAAACAACAATGTGACCTTACACCTCCACTTGTTCTGGGACCAAATCTATCGATTATTTGTCTACAGCTAACAACAGCGCATAATGATACCCCTGTCACAACAGGCTTAGAGGAGCCCACCTGAGTGTGACGCGGCGTTATGAGCCCACTTTCCCTCTGTGTAAGCTACTTACGATACAGAGATAGCACTGTCAGGGTATTCCACCTGTCTGCTGTGACCCCGCCCTAATACCAGGCTTCTTGAAGGGGTCAAGTGTAACACTGGTATTATAGAAGTATCAGTCATCGCTTGTTAAATTGGTATCTGAAGAATTGTTTTTGTTGTCAGGTACCCTACATTCATTCTGCCCCTAGATTTCTTCTTTATTGTTTTTATTGATTGTTCTTGTAAATAAATGACTTCATTTTGTTCTGAAGAATTAATTAATTTCTTATTGAGCTTGGACATGGAAGAAACTGAAGTTCTATTTAAAATGACATTGATCAACAATTTCAATCTTGTTTAAATAGAATGCTATATTCTTAAGGTTCATTTAAACATCTAAAAATAAAGGAACCAAACTGGTACTGATTGGATCAATTTGTTTTATGGTTGTTACTAGTGGTGTTCGATTAATTGAAATAATCGAAAATTGGTCGCAGTGACAAAACAACCAAGCAATTGATCACATTTTCTCATGATCGAACATAAACGGTTTTGGAACTACTGTTTTGTCTTTGAAATACTTGACAATGGAACATATCGTAGAAGTTGTCAGTGCCTGAAAACGTGTTTAATTCATAGAAAACTCACTTCACTAACTGAAAAGCTACATGACTGAATATTTCTTGAAGACTCCAAGTTTATGTTCATGATATATTACTCATCACTTTAAAGTAGCAAGTTGCATCATGTTATACATATCTGCAATAACAACCTGGAAAGGAAAATCTGAAAAATGACGCTAACGATGATTGTTCGTTGGTAATGAAGCAATAATCAATTGTGAGATTTCAACTAATTCCCAACACTAGTTACACAATTCATTGCCTTAATAAAGTCTGTATCTTGAACATATCGCCGCTGATATGATCCAACTCAAAACAAATTATAACCTCATTCTTTCATTGAAATATGGGAACATGAAATAAATCTGTGGCCCTTCAATAAATTCAAAATACATTCATAATTCCAAACTTAGTGCTCTTGAAGGCAAATTGAAAATAGATGAAACATTGTTGAAAACTGCAAAAGTATTTATTGTATTTTGAGATTTGTATCATTTTAACATTTCATTTAAATAGTGTATTTGTGATATTGTATTTTACCTCTAAATTTTGACATTTTATTTCAACATTGTCTTAACTGCAGTCATGTTAAATTATGTTATTTTTTTGGTTTGTTGTTTAATGCCATACTCAGCAATTTTCCAGCTAAATAATCGAGACAGGACCAGACAATCCAGTGACTGACATCATGAGCATTAATCTACGCAATTGGGATAAGATGTGTGTCAACCAAGTCAGCAAACCGGACCACCCGATCCCGTTGCTTAGCCGCCTCTTTCGACAAGCATATGTTGTTTAAGACCAATTGTAACCAGGATCTTCACGGGTATGTTAAATTTTGCAGTAAAGATTTTTCCTCCATATTAGCCTTGTGATAAGTGAGACACAAGCCATACTCAGTGCTCAGACACACCTGGTTGACTGTTGTTCATTGTTGTTCATAATATCAATCACTGGATTGTTGAGTCCAGATTCAATAATATACAGGCCATGAAGATAAAGCTGGAACATTACAGCATTAAACAACAAACTAAGCCTATCCAAGCTTCAATAGAAGAATATAATTAGAATTTGGTGATAAAAGTGAAAAAATGTATATCATGTGGCATGATTGTCATATTTGTGAGTGAGTGAGTGAGTGAGTGTAGCTTTACGCCAAGCTCAGCGATATTCCAGCCATATGGCAGCAGTCTGTAAATAATCGAGTCTGGACCAGACAATCAAGTGATCAACAGCATGAGCATTAATCTGTGCAATTGGGAACCGATGACATGTGTCAACCAAGTCAGCCGAGCCTGACCACCCGATTCAGTTAGACTCCTCTTACGACAAGCATGGGTTACTGAAGATCAATATTCTAACCCGGACCTTCATGGGTTGCCTGTAACTGAAGAGAGATGGGTATCATATTTGTGATGTACATTGCCATATTAATGAAACTGAAGCCAGGGGGCAATGTATACTGACAGGTAGTGTCTATATATCATGTACATTTCTCCATGAAATCTACAACCATACAACATGCAAGCCACATTCCTGCCTGGGGAATATCCTATTGTGTGTGTTAACCAAAATAATGCTTTGTGTATGTTGCCACAAGGGGGTTCGAATCTGATTGTCTGGGGACAGATAAGCCGCGTCAATTTCAGGTGTTGATTTCACCTAGATGTGAAATCAATGGTTAGGGAAATGAAATGTACATGAATATGCTCAGAGGGGTCAACAGTGAGACGAAATGGATCTGAAAGTGACATTGTGTCCGTGGAGTAACTGATACACTTTGTGTGCGTACACCACATAACCACTGCAGGGGACTTGATCAGTTTCATGATAAACTGAAATGAGCTTATTGCAGGGAAGTGGTGATTTCAATTATGAGTGAGTGTGAGTGATTGAGTTTAGTTTCACACCACTTTTTACAATATTCCAGCAATATCACGGCGGAGGACACCAGAAATGGATTTCACACACTGTACCCACGTGGGGATTCGAACCCTGGTCTTTGGGGTGACAAGCAAATCACTTTAACCATGAGGCTACCCGAACACAACTTAGCAAAGTAACTGGTTAAATGCTGTTTATTTTATAGCTACTTTTTTTTCATATCTTATTTAGATTTTTCTGGGATATTTAATTTTAGATTTTTTTTTTTTTAATTTGTAAAAAGATTAAAACAAGCAATTGCATTATATTTCAGGGTTTTCTTTAATGTTCATTATATGAATTGCATACTCATATCTAATTGTAAACTTAGCTCGATAACATTTCAACATACAATATAAAAATAAAGCATAGTATTGTATCTCATACATCATTTCAAGAAGGAAGTTAATTATAAACAAGGCATACTTTTGGAGGTGATTTATTTGTCTGTTACAGAAAAATAACCATTTGCACTAATTAATTCATATTGCATATGAGAGGATCAAGAAATAGAGAACATTCATGAGAATACTTCACAGACCCCTATCATGGTCTTACAGCTTTTCCTATTTAGAATTTACCTCCAGGTTTCATGTTGATTTCATACTGATTGTTATCCAGAATGTCCTCAAGGTTCTTTTTCAAATTGGTAATGATATGAAGGAATGTCTTACCACTGGGCATTGTTCAGATCTTGACTGAAAACACATCTATAACTATACACTCCACGCATTAATCTTATGTAAATTTTAACTCATCCTAGTTTTATGTTTTGCTGACATCTTCTGGAAATATATGTTCAATTTTTAAAAATATTTGTCAAAATTACCAAAAATCAACTTTGGTTGTTCTGGGTATTTAGCTATAATGTAATCAAACAACAATGTTGTCATACAGGTGTAAAGCTCATTGAATGTGTGATGGAGATGGACTTGAAGACATTTTTCTGATGTCAAGTCAAAGTTAATCATGTGATTTCATAGTTTCAGTATATACATGCATAGTCTTCATTGTTGCAGCACTTGTACAAGTGCTGGGTAACTTAACACAAAAGATACCCATTGTGATTTAAAAGCTGTCAAAATTATGGAAACATCCTTATGCCATTTGTCTGGATCTAAAAAAAGACACTGCCTTTTATAAAAATGATACATGTTACATGTACTACTCACATATATGGTGTATATCAAGCGAGATCCTTGATTGACAGATTGTCAGTTTCAGTTGTTAGTGATCACTCTCCTTGGCAGAGCAACATAGATCCACATCATGGTGAAATGTACAAAGAATGATGCTATCATTTCTTTACCCACGATGCCAGTGACAACAATCACGAGTCACCAAAGTTTCAAGGCACCAATTTCTCGGCTTAGAGCTACACAATCCACCTGCCACTCAAACCCTGACTGTTTGATCTTTTCACTGTTTGGCGATATGTACAAGCCATGTCAATAACAGACTGAGTGTGTCAATATCAGCTTGTCAACTGTCTAGTATATGAATAGCAGAGCTACAACGCTGGTGCTAATTAAGTAATGTCATTTCGGGATCTGTTTCTTTTCACAGGGATTGTATGACGGACTCCGGTGACTAGATTCTTGTGGATTCTGTGTAGTGTAGATGTACTTGTTTGTGTATGCATGAATACACAATGGCTTGAGCTCAGTGTATCAACAATCTCACTTGACAACTGACGAGTGTGATTGACAACTGGGAAATCAATATGAAACAGACAATAGTGAGTGACTTTGCATTTATGATGCTTTGAACAGTATCTCGCTTACAACAGAGCGACAACTTAATGTGAGCATGAAGTAGATGTCTTCATTGGAATCAGACAAAACCTGATGGTGGAGCCTCAGTTTAAAAAGTCTAAATAAATAATATCAGCTACCCGGTAATATGAAATATGAAATATGGACATAGGAATGGTCTCTCTCTCAGACTCCAGAGCATGCATTTTATAAAACATTAACATTAACCCTGTTCTTATAACATCCTGACTCCAGGTATTGTATTCACTGATACTGTATCAATGATCCAGAAGACAACTGATACATCAATGAGAAGACTGAGCCAGTATCTGATGAGAACACTCTAATCAAACTATCAGCATCCAATGAGAAGATTTTAATCAAACAATCATCCATTAAATGAAACTATCAGATTTTGATCAAACAATCAGTACCCATGAGAAGCTGTTAATGAAACTATTGATCAAACTATCAGTATCCAATGAAAAAGATTTTGATCAAACTATCAGTATCCAATGAAAAGATTTTGATCAAACTATCAGTATCCAATGAAAAGATTTTGATCAAACTATCAGTATCCAATGAAAAGATTTTGATCAAACTATCAGTATCCAATGAAAAGATTTTGATCAAACTATCAGTATCCAATGAAAAGATTTTGATCAAACTATCAGTATCCAATGAAAGATTTTGATCAAACTATAAGTATCCAATGAAAAGATTTTGATCAAACTATCAGTATCCAATGAAAGATTTTGATCAAACTATAAGTATCCAATGAAAAGATTTTGATCAAACTATCAGCACCCATGAGAAGCTTTTAATGAAACAATCATCTAATGAGGAGATTGTTATCAAAGAATCAGTATCCAGTGAGAAGATTTCAATCACACAATCAGCACCCAATGAGAACATTTCAATCAAACAATCAGCACCCAATGAGAACATTTCAATCAAACAATCAGCACCCAATGAGAACATTTCAATCAAGAAATCAGCACCCAATGAGAACATTTCAATCAAACAATCAGCACCCAATGAGAACATTTCAATCAAACAATCAGCACCCAATGAGAACATTTCAATCAAGAAATCAGTTCCCAATGAGAACATTTCAATCAAGAAATCAGTTCCCAATGAGAACATTTCAATCAAACAATCAGCACCCAATGAGAACATTTCAATCAAACAATCAGCACCCAATGAGAACATTTCAATCAAACAATCAGCACCCAATGAGAACATTTCAATCAAACAATCAGCACCCAATGAGAACATTTCAATCAAGAAATCAGTTCCCAATGAGAACATTTCAATCAAACAATCAGCACCCAATGAGAACATTTCAATCAAGAAATCAGTTCCCAATGAGAACATTTCAATCAAACAATCAGCACCCAATGAGAACATTTCAATCAAACAATCAGCACCCAATGAGAACATTTCAATCAAAAAAATCAGCACCCAATGAGAACATTTCAATCAAGAAATCCCAGCACCCAATGAGAACATTTCAATCAAACAATCAAGCACCCAATGAGAACATTTCAATCAAGAAATCAGTTCCCAATGAGAACATTTCAATCAAGAAATCAGTTCCCAATGAGAACATTTCAATCAAACAATCAGCACCCAATGAGAACATTTCAATCAAACAATCAGCACCCAATGAGAACATTTCAATCAAACGGCGCAAATCAGTTCCCAATGAGAACATTTCAATCAAAAATCAGTTCCCAATGAGAACATTTCAATCAAACAATCAGCACCCAATGAGAACATTTCAATCAAACAATCAGCACCCAATGAGAACATTTCAATCAAACAATCAGCACCCAATGAGAACATTTCAATCAAACAATCAGCACCCAATGAGAACATTTCAATCAAGAAATCAGTTCCCAATGAGAACATTTCAATCAAACAATCAGCACCCAATGAGAACATTTCAATCAAGAAATCAGTTCCCAATGAGAACATTTCAATCAAACAATCAGCACCCAATGAGAACATTTCAATCAAACAATCAGCACCCAATGAGAACATTTCAATCAAACAATCAGCACCCAATGAGAACATTTCAATCAAGAAATCAGCACCCAATGAGAACATTTCAATCAAGAAATCAGCACCCAATGAGAACATTTCAATCAAACAATCAGCACCCAATGAGAACATTTCAATCAAACAATCAGCACCCAATGAGAACATTTCAATCAAGAAATCAGCACCCAATGAGAACATTTCAATCAAACAATCAGCACCCAATGAGAACATTTCAATCAAGAAATCAGTTCCCAATGAGAACATTTCAATCAAGAAATCAGTTCCCAATGAGAACATTTCAATCAAACAATCAGCACCCAATGAGAACATTTCAATCAAGAAATCAGTTCCCATTGAGAAAAATTGTGTATAAAGAACATCAGCATGCACTGAGAAGATTTTAATCAAATAATTGGTATCCAATGAAAAGGAATGAAATATTAATTTTTTAATCTATAAAGCCTGTAAACACACCCCTGGAGAAGGCAACCATGACAACGACCAGATACTTACTTCTCCGGCTCCGGAGTCTTCTTCTCCTCCACAATGGTTGTCACAGGCTCCACCTGGGGCTCCGAGTCCATTGTACTCTTCCGGTGTCTGTCCGTCTTCTTCTTGTCCTTCTTCTTGATACATGACCTCTTCTTGCCCCCATCCTCCCGTTCTCTCCCCAGCCAGCTCCCCCTGCACCCCCCTGTGGTGGACTTGCCTGCTTGTCTCCCTTCTTGCCAGGTACTGCCCTTACTGGACTTCTTCACCTGCAACACAGTAAACAGGGTATAAGATTTAAACACTTCTGTTCTGACGGTTTTGTGAAGAGTGAGTGAGTCAAGTTTTACACCACTTTTAGCAGTATTCCAACAATATCATGGCAGGGGACACCTGAAATTGGCTTCACACGCTGTACCCATGTGGGGATCAAACCCGGTCTTCAAGCGTCACAAGCGGACACTATAACCACTAGGCTACCCTACAGCCCTGGGTGCCGTTGCCAGCAAAACAACCTTAAGCAAAAGGCTACCTTAAGTCCTATGTTAAAGTATGGGAGTTACGGTCACCTTAAGCTGCCAAGATCGCTTTGTACAACGGCACCCTGGTTCGTGTAAAGACCTCATATTCACACACTGGCTGATAAGCAACAGCTTCAAAGAAAGTACCAAGTTTTCATGCTACATGAGATTCTGTGCAAAACTTAGACTGACTGACTGAGTTTGGTTTTACGCTTTTAGCAATATTCCAGCAACATCACGGCCGAGGGGACACCAGAAATGGGCTTCACACATTGTACCCATGTGGGGATTCGTACCTGGGTCTTCGGCATGGCGAGCCAACGCTTTAACCACTAGGCTACCCCATCACCCCTGCTAACTTAGAGTAAATTGTGCATGATCAACAGAAATTAGGGTCAGTTTTAGTTTAAGGCGCTTGTGACATAGGCAACGTTTAAAATTCCCGCCTGCCCGACCGTCCGGAAGGGTCTATTTTCATCTCGGACAGTCAAATTTCAAAAGTAGCCTGTCGGGTGGTCTGGTAGATATTTTTACCCCTAACAGTAAATATTTCATAATATCAGACAGGTTCTCTTGTCGTCAGTTTGAGGTGTTTACGGTATTATGATGATTATGTTATACTACTTACGATTGGACAGTTCATGTTACGATAACCAATCACAACACGTGTACTTTAAGTTTACCTAAACTCGGTGCATTGCCTGTTAGTACTATGTTGTTCATTGCGATGCCTACAAACAGTAACCTGACTAACTTGATTTTTGTTGTTTTTTATTGCTGAAAAACGGACAGGCAAGTCTATATCCGGACTGGTAATTTTTTAAAAGTTACCAGTCCGGCTGTCTAGCTTGGAATTTTGGGAGTTTTAAACACTGACATAGGTTGTTAATTGATAGCTCTCTCAAACTGACAGATAATAAACCAGAAAAGTATTGCTAAAAAAAAAATACTTGAGAGAATTATCCATTGACATTTAACATTTACTAGATAAACAGCTTCTTGATATTAAGTTTAAACTTCATTATTGCTAAGTACATTTCCCATTACATCAAATAGGGAAATTCATGTTTAGTGTATTGCAAGGGGATTTCATGTTTAGTTAGGTGCAAGGGGATTTCATGTTTAGTTAGGTGCAAGGGGATTCCATGTTTAGTTAGATGCAAGGGGATTTCATGTTTAGTTAGGTGCAAGGGGATTCCATGTTTAGTTAGATGTAAGGGGATTTCATGTTTAGTTTGGTGCAAGGGGATTACATGTTTAGTTAGGTGCAAGGGGATTTCATGTTTAGTTAGGTGCAAGGGGATTTCATGTTTAGTTAGGTGCAAGGGGATTTCATGTTTAGTTAGGTGCAAGGCAAGTCAATATGTAGGTAATTTAGTGTATTTTCCAATCCAGTGATGACAATATCACACATTCAGCAGTTCCATTCTATACTGGGGTGTGGGGTAGCCTAATGGTTCAAGCTGACCTTGTCACACCCCACATGGGTAAAATGTGTACAGCTGGTTTGTTGGTTTCGGTGTTGCTCAGCAATATTCTAGCTGATGATGGTCTGCAATTTTCAAGACAATCTACAGACTGGGGATAGGATGACATGCTTCACTGTCTGATGCCCCTGGTTTAAAAATAATTCTGGTCACGCCAGACCAATTTAATTTCTTGTTTTACAGATCAGCCGGTCGCTCTTTTGCAAGAATAAGAAAAAAAAATGAAAAACTAATTTTGCCTGCTCAAAAATAAAATCATATTGTAAAATGTGATATAATTGAAATACTCTTAAAATCAGTGTGAAACCTAAACTCACTCAACTTATTTTTAGTTGATATAAACAAACCAAAAGAGTTAACATGGAAACTCAATTGGGTTTTGCTTTGACTAGTGATTTTTTTTTTTTTTTTAATGTCTCCCTGCCTTTAGGTTTTCTGAGGACAAAACCCGTAGAAACAAGAAACATAATTGGTCTGGCCTTAAAATGCTTTTTTCTACTTCTAACATGTATTTGTGTCCCATAAACTCATAACATATGCTTGATTAACAATGAGCAAGACTGAGTGACTGTTTCAATGCATTAAAACGTGTGTGTGATGTTTGATGCCTGGACATATAGTCCTGAAAAGAAGTTGAATAGATGGGCAATTATTCAGCCTAGTGGCGGCAAGAGTTCTATGCTCCCCAGGGAGTTGAGATTGATATTACAACGTGCCGTTGAGATTGACATCCAGTGATCAAGGGAAAACAAAGCGCCTTTGAGCAGCTGAGCTGGATATCGGCGCTATACAAATGTATGTATGTATGTATGTATGTATGTATGTATGTATGTATGTATGTATGTATGTATGTATGTATGTATGTATGTATGTATGTATGTATGTATGTATGTATGTATGTATGTATGTATGTATGTATGTATGTATTGTTATGTTGTTAAGTTGTTTAAAGTTAAATGTGTTATGTGTATCACAAGTCACAATACTTTAACTGACTGAGTCATCAATGGTTTCACCTTTAATGTGAAACAAATGATCACAATCTCATGTAATGTTTCCTTATTTGGGGCATGGTATTGCCAGCATCACCAACCAACAGAACAAGATGAAGAATACTCTTTCAAAAGTGTGTAACTGTTTTCTATATATAATGTTAGATACAATTTTATAATCCATATTCTGCTCATATCAAAAGTTAAAAAAAATTGCCTCTTTCTTAGGCATCTTAAAGTCTCAGATAATCAATAAATAATTGAGTTTGGTCCTGATACCAACACGATTCAAAAAGATTAACATATTATAGACAACACTGAACTGCCCCAAACAGTGGGTATTCTAAAGTTTAGAAACAGACTTACCTTTTTCTTAGGCATCTTAAAGTCTTAGATAATCGATTTATAATTGAGTTTAGTCCTGGGTACCAACACGATCTCCAAGACATTAACAAGCTATAGACAACACTGAACTGCCCCAAACACTGGGTATTCCATGTCTGCTGTCAGTCAGCTGATGCAATGGACGAGGTCTCTACCCTCACAATACACATGCAACATGTATGACAGTTTCTCTACCTAGTTACAACGGATACAATGAGACCTTAATGATTCATAACCAGGTGGAAATCAATACAACCAAGTATGTAATTAACATGGTCCTTGCCTAGAGAGATAACACTGGACTTGTCAGGCCGGACTGAAATATCACGCTTAATCAATAGCACTTGGCGCTAATGTGGCTGTGCATTAAAGACTTAATTAGTGTACAAACATTGGATCACTAAGCATGGTCTGATCTGGGATGAATGGTGGAGAAAGGGCTATGGATTATGCGAAATGTGAACTTAATGTTCTTTCTGTTTTGTTTATTCTGTCAATAAACATTACCGATCAATCTGGTTTATTTCAGGGGAAGGAAAGTCGTCATTTCATTTTGATTTATATTAAGGCCTGGGTTGTTGTTCCACAAAACAATTAGCCCTAGTTGATTATTGTAACTACCAGACTTTAACATAGGCTTGAGGTAGTCATAGCACTCCAGATTTGCTTTTGGAATAGATGCCTCACAAATTTAGGTTATTGTTTGAAAATGTGCCAGTGTGCCTTAATAGCTTCAAAACTGAAAATGGAGCAAGCCATTGTGAGTTTTAGTTGAGAACATTCTTTTTTTTAACCAAAAATATTTTTTCTATTTGAAGGGGTTTGTTTTCAGGAAATCTACCTTAAATTGGTCTGAACACTTTTTTGGTCATCATTTTGATTCCTGTTGCTTGGCAATTTGACCAGATGTGTTGCCTAACACCAGACTCATCAGTATTAGAGCTAAACGATGCCAATCTGTAAATAATTGAATCTAGACCAGATAATCCAGTGACTGACAATGTAAATATTCATCATAAGTGTACTTGCCATTTAGGTAACTAAGCCTGGACCCGTGAAGGTCCGGGTTAGAATTGATCTTCAGTAACCCATGCTTGTCGTGTAAGAGGCGACTCAACGAATCGTGTGGTCAGGCTCACTGACTTGGTTGACACATGTCATCGGTTCCCCAATTAGCAGATCGATGCTCAAGCTGTTGATCACTGGATTGTCTAGTCCAGACTGGATTATTTACAGACTGCTGCCATATAGCTGGAATATTGCTGAGTGTGGCGTAAAACTAAACTTCTACTCACTATGCCTGATCACCTGATCCATACTGATCAAGAAAACTTATTAACCCATACAATACAAAACTAGATGTACCATATTAACAAACTGCAGTTTTTGGAAAGTTCAACTGTGAACCTTCATTAGCCATTTCATTTTTTACTAGTTTGCTTACAGAGTTGGGCCTAACATTTGTCATGGTGAAAAAAGACATTTTTTGTTCAACTTCTAGGTTAGTACTGTTACTATGAACAAAAAACAAACTCATAGTTCATCCTGGAAGTATAATTTCGAAATTATACCAAAAGTTAACTGCTTTCCTTTTAGCCAGAAAAAAGTTTAGTTTTTAAATGTAAACTGAACCATTTCTTAGGAACGAAAGTTATAACATCTCATGTTGTGTTTTTTATTCATTTCACCTAACTGTCAAACAGTTACAAAAACAAATTTTTAAAAGTCATATATGTATATATATGTATTTCCTTTTCTGTGTCAGTTCATCTCATAAACCAACTCAATCTAAATAGAATTCCTTATGCAAGGACTATATAATAAAGCAAGTTGGGTATTCTTGATAAAAAGGGGAATACCAAACTACCGGTGCTTGACCGGGTCCGTTACTCTTACCGTGGTTCTCCATGGTGGTTTTGGATCAACAGGGGTTCCGGGATCGGAATCTGTATATATGGCCGCAGTTCTGTAATACCAGCAAATGATATAACACTTGTATCAGCGCTATATGGATCACAGATCAAAGTATAACTAATAAATAAGGGATTTAAAACTTTATGTCCAAAATATGAATTCCACAAGATAGGTTTTAGTAATTAGATATTAATAGATGCACATTCTTAGATATGGTTAAAAGGTTCTCATTCATATGTATTTTTGTCAAATTAGAGTTTTGTTAAAAAAAAAAAAAAATTAAATTCACAACAAATTTGGTTATCTTAATATTCACTCTCAAAGTAGAAGGATTAAGCAATCAAATACTGCAGAAAACATTAAATATAACACTGATTAATGTGTGTACATATGAGTTTATTTGTTAATCTTGCAGTCAGGTATGACAGGAGTTGTCTCCCTTACCAAACTGGTATGGCATGAAGGATGATAGCTTAAATAACCTGGGGCATGATTGGCTGGTTGTTTTGTTGTTGAATGCCACACTCAGTAATATTCCAGCTATATGGCAGCAGTCTGTAAGTAATCAAGTCTGGACCAGACAATCCAGTGATGAACAGCATGAGCATCGATCTACACAGTTTGGGATACGATGGCATGGGGGGGGGATGGATAAATACTACATAAATCCAGGCTGACAGTCACATGGCATGTGCTAACTGATATATTTGTAGATATCTTGAACTTATTAGGGCACATTAGATGCCAGTCTTACCATTTTCTTTATTGGCTTTGAGCCTGTCCTTGCCCGTCTCTCCGTCCAAGTCAGTGTTAATCTTAGCCCCTACAAGTGTTAGACGGCACACTGGAGTTTTAGCAACACACCAAAAACATGTCACACACAAATCTGCTTCTCATCACCAAACGACTAAATATTCTTGCTGAGATAAAGGATTATTAAAGTTCATTAATCAACAAATTTCTATTTAAAGTGATGAGAAAAAGAAATGTATATTATGAGAATCTCAATTCACACACGCAAATGGTACTTATCGTGAGAATTGTATACACTACAAGGCCATAATAAATCAATTATTACATTTCTATTCCTGACAGTCTGACTACCAAACTCTCCCCTTATATAAAGTTATTGCCTCTCCAGATGAAGAATATCACTGTGTGTACCGTTCAGTCACAACAATAAACAACGTGTTGCCTTCCCATATTTTTTTTTTCCATCTATTGCCAGGAATATACAGAAACAATTTGTATGCAGTCATTTATAAAAGAAAATGTTGATAATTTAATGCCCCCAATTCTTTTAAAAATTTGGATTAAAAACAAATAACAAAGTATTATGGCCTTATATGAATTCTTTCAACAATTTATGGCATTATGTGAATTCTTTCAACAATCTATGGCCTAATATGAATTCTTTCAACAATCTATGGCCTTATATGAATTTTGTCAAAAAGCTATGGCCTTATATGAATTCTTTTCAACAATCTATGGCCTTATATAAATTCTTTCAACAATCTATGGCCTTATATGAATTCTTTCAACAATCTATGGCCTTATATGAATTCTTTCAACAATCTATGGCCTTATATGAATTCTTTCAACAATATTATGAATAAAAATATCATTTAATGATGTAACATATACATTCTGTAAATACACATTAACATATCAATTGTTAAAATTAACAGCCTTTTGTATTTTCTACATCTTATAAGCACTTATATGTACTGAACCAAACCAGTAAGAGATCATTCAATATTTGTATATACAGTCAATGAAACTCAGTCTTCACTGCAAAAATAAATGCATGGAAAATAATCAGGATCCTTACTTTTTAACAGTGTACCAGTATATGGAACTTGCATTAAGTCCGCTGGGACAAATGAACATGCACTGACCGTAGAGTGACCGTGGCAAGGCGTCCGTGTTTAGTTTACTTGACATGTCATCCTCCAGCCCATCCCCACAGAACTTCGGGAGCCTGGCCCGTCCCTCATTACCACTCCTGGGGCAAAGTTGGAAAATTCATTTTTACCCTTGCTAACATTTCCTTGGGTGGACAAAGTTTTTCTCTACAGGTTTCCTTCCAACTGGTTCTAACTGGTGTAGTTTTATGGCCTTTTCAAAACTTTAATTGAATTCTACAGAACTGAAAACCATTTCATCAAAGTTATTGATATAATATCATTCTGTTTATCTTTTGTTTTTTAAATATTTGCCCTGTTGACAATTTTGCTGTTTCATCTAAAATTATGTTTAAAAATACTGATATCCAGTTGAACAATATATCATCTTGATAGTGTCCTGTTAATTTTATTTAACGAATAAATAGCCACTTTGGGCAAATTTGCAGTATAAAGTCGAAATTATTTTAAAATTACATATATATATTTTTACATTCTATGCACGTCCCATTGAAACTTTAGCCACAACAATACACTTCTATTATCAGTATGATAAACATCATCATGAACAGTTGTTGTCATACCTGGATGAGCTGATGGTGTCGCCACTGACCAAGAGATATTCCATCGGGTCGACTCAACCAATCGTGCCATTGTCATAATCGTCATTGTCATCACCGCCATCAGCCATGGCGGCTGTTGGTGTAGGTGTTGATGTCCACGTTCATGTAGCTGCACCCTTGAGCCGTCGAAGTTGCAGAAGTGGGGCTTGATGCCCATGCGACCTGCAAGAGTGAGTGAGTGAGTTTAGTTTTCACGCCCTCAGCAATATTCCAGCTATATGGCGGCGGCCTGTAAGTAATTTAGTCTGGACCAGACAATCCAGTGATCAACAGCATGAGCATCGATCTCGCGCATTTGGGAACCGATGACATGTGTCAGCCAAGTCAGCGGGCCTGACCACCGATCCCTTTAGTCATTTCACGACTAGCATGGGCTACTGAAGATCAATATTCTAACCCGGACCTTCACGGGTACGACCTGCAAGAAATGACGTGGACTATTTACTATTTGTTTCTTGTTTAACGATTCACCCAACAATATTCCAGCTATACTGACGCCTGGACCAGACATTCCAGTGATTGACAACATTAATAGCAGATACACAAAACGGATACGATGACTTGAATTAGGCAAACCAACTTGACCACCCGATCCCCTTGTCACCAACCTTATGGTCTCGAGGTAATCGCCCTTTCCTCAAGAATCAGGATGCCATATTCATTTGAACATAGATAGGGTACGGGTCTTATTACAAGTAAAATGTTTCATTTTTATGGCGTGAAAGTCCTGTTAAAATTGTTCTTAAGCAACCCATGATTTTCTTTAAAAGGCGACTAACAGGGCCGGGGTGGTCAGGCTTCGCTGACTTGGTTGATATATGTCATCGTGATCCCAATTATGTGAATCCGAAGCTCATGATGTTGATCACGAGACGTCTGGTCCAGACTTCGATTATTTACAGACCACTACCATATAGCGGAATATGGCTGAGTGCAACGTAAAACAACAAACAAAAAACAAACAAAACAAACAAAAACAACAACATACAAACAAAGTGAGTCGTGATTGCTCACTTTTCAGTCAGTAGTACTACTCGTCACAAACCTGAGAAAAAGGTCGATTTCAAGAAAATTATATATCTTTAAATGAAACTTTTATGTACCCATTCTTTTTAATTCGAATCTGCCTACCAAACATTTTTTTCAATAAGTCCCGCTGGCCCATAACCTAGGTCCCAATACCTTCTAGATAGAACCATAATCCTGTACCAGACTTGGGTAGGCTGCCTCAGGTAACTATGACCTTCAATCATTCAGCCAGATCAATGTGTCCCCCATCCCAGAGAATACTTGACAGGTTTCACCCCAGACTCCCCACACCAATGAAACAAAGGCCAAGTTACATCTTTATAATGCTGCATGAATATTGACAACACTCCGAGTCATACTTACAAAATTGCTCTTTGTTAAAATCTGGAGTTCTTTCCTCTGAAACGAAAAGCAGAAATAATTAGTTGTGAGTCGGTGAGAATATTTTACGAGTGCTTCCCATAAGGAAAATAGTTTTAAACAACTTGAAACGGTTTGCACAAACTTTAATGGTGCGTACTGTAGTTGGTGTAAATAGTAGCCGAGCCGCGATGCGGTCCTATATAGTCAAGACATGATCGCGATGCAGGGTGATGTCTTGACTGTATAGGACCGCATCGCGGCTCTCGGCTAGTGTAAATAGATGTTCGAAAATATGTTTTAGTTTTTCTGAGATCGAGGAACGACTTACAACGATTAGTGTATTTGAATTATTTTTTCCATCCCTAGGTATAGATATCTATTTTCAGATTTAGCTTTCGAAATATCCCATTGAACTAAAACCTTTTGATTGCAAACCCTGCCAGCAGAATCAGGCTCCACAAAGGCGATACGACTGTCGATAGTGTATGTTCGATTAGATCGTATCTCCTGTAATCTACGTCTAAAGGGAGGCTCGATGGCAGTCTAAGACTCCAGCTAATATTTGTGTCGTAGTTTCAACAGACCCGCGCATAACTATACGTAATCTACATGAAATCTCAAACGTGTTTCATGAAATACATGTGTGTAATTAGCATTGTCATACAACTCGCGTATGCCACTTCCGTTTATCATAGACAAGCGTTAGAATCGCAGTTACGGGTTTTTGAATGGTATTTAGACGTGATACACATAAGGAAGATAGTTTTTTTGTTCGATTTTTATTTGTTTTTTTTTATTGGTTCCCAGGATTGCAATGTCATATGTAGAACAGTGATGTACAGACAGATGGATGATGTACAGGTACTATGTCTATATATGTAATACACATATATAAGTCAATAAAAGATAAATATGATCTCAGGTAAATTGGATACATTTTATATTCATCAAAGTACTGGGGAAGAGAAGACCCCATTTATGATTCAAATCTTCTATTTTATTATTTCTTTTGCATATATGGTTTTCCACAAAGAATATTTCTTTCAAAGTTTTTATAATAGAGTATGTTTGGATGCGTATTTTTAATACTGCATACGTAAATGTGTCTTTTTGCTGCAGTGATGATGTGATTTAGTTATATATTATGATGTAGAGTACCGAACCATATGTTTTGATAATAGCAATAGATGGGGTATAAATTGTTAAGCCAAATTTGTAGGTTTTTCCAAAAGTTTGTGTCTCCTGACATTCCCAGTACACATGACAAACACTCTCATTTAGATCATTGTAGAAACACAAGGAAGATAGTTTGTATGGGTGTCGACTTTGTATTTTGAGGAACACCTCATAATACGGAAGTTGACATCAATAAAAACTCTCTTCCTTAATAGCAGTTGAGTTTATAGGTATGTTTACCGTGTCGCGTTCGATTGGTGATATCACCCGCACCCAAACGTAAGCATTCAAGAAACGACACGCTCTGTTCGTGACTAAAAGATAAGTATTTATTCACACTTCGTACACCACCCACATAGACTAACGCAGAGTCTCTAAATATACATAATTTTGTGAGAAACAAATAATTATGTTTAAATTGAAACGGAGCCTCAGTAAGACTGGTGATTCGGAACTAAGGAAATTTAGACTTCATTTACGGCTTTAGCATTGCAGAAAGGACAAGGCAGTAGAGCTAACAGTGCGATTCAGGGACTATGAAATAGACTAACCACCCACGCTGTAATTGACATTTTAACATTTCTGCATGCCCTGTTACAGGTGGAAGGCTCTGGAGCCAGGGTACCACGAAGTCAGGAACTGAGCATTTGAATTGGATACTTTTTCGTTATAGATACAATAACTTAGGCTGAAACAGGAACAAGCTGCAGAGAGTTACTTCAGAATAAATGAGTTTCAGTGAGAGGAAATACATTTTATGATGTGAACAAAACATATACACCACTGACACACATTCACACGCATTTACACATATATTAGGACTAAACATTTAAATCACTGAAGATGGAAGTGGAAATCAGGGGCGGATACTGCTTTTTGAGAAGGGGGGGGTGGGGTGTGGGATGCACACTACTGAGAAAAGGAGGCCTGCACACTTCATTTTCATCCGAATTTCAATGGTTATTTAATAAACATTCCGGAAATTGGGTTTTACGTCATGCTTGAGAATATTTCGCTCATATGACAACGTGCATGCGTGTGTATGTATGTGTATGTGCGGCTGCTTGTACTAGCCCAGACTGAAGCTGGTTTTATAGTGCTAGCACTGAGATACCATGCCGCAGTGAAGCATGAACACCCCACTCAGACACATTATACTGACTCCGAGCCGACCAGTCCTTGTTGTATCCATTAATGCCGGGCGACAGCCAGGGGCCAACAAGAACCATATTTTAACGTCTTTTGGTATGACGCGGTCGGGGATCGAACCCGCGACCGCGTCACAAGTAAATATTGACGTTATTGAACACAATTGGCGCCTCGTCGCAGTTTACAATACTAAACTTGGTTGGCTGTTTTGTTGTTTAACGCCGCACTCAACAACATTCCAGCTATATGGCGGCGGTCTGTAAATAATCGAGTCTGGACCAGACAATCCAGTGATAAACAGCGTGTTTATTGGTGTTAAATTATTGATTAAATAAATTGGGACTCATAAGTTATCAGATGTTTCTGAAATAATCCGGTACAAGAAGTCCCACAGGAAACTGATTTCACATCAGATATATTTTGTTAAAAACACACCAGTTCTCACAAAAGAAGAAGATATACGTGTTCAGGGCTCCAGATAAGGACCGTATCGGCGTATGTACGGATAAAAAAATATGCACGATACGGTAGGAAATAATTTAGAAAACGTAGCACCAACGAACCACAGCAATGGTGTACGGTCTTGGAATCATTTACAGACGTATCTGAAAGAGTGTTGTTTTATTGTTTATTGACCTGTTTACACAAGAGTAGCAATATTGTGGTGCATATATGAAACGAAACACAAGATTACTGATACGCCATTAAATTCCATTCAGTACTCAAAATGTACTCTTAAGTTTATCCAATACTCCTATATTGAAAAAATAAGAAGTACGTACTCCTGATGTTGAAAAATTATCTGGAGCCCTGCGTGTTAATGAGTATATGTGTCACAGTGATAGTTCCCATACAGACACAGATACAGCAGCTGGTTGCTACACCATGGATCGAGTCCTGAGTACACATCCATTCCGACGGTGTGACTTCATTACTTCTACATGCTCCAGTGCTTGCTCACGTCGTAAAGGTTATGTTGTAGTCGGGGTGGAGGTGGTGTGTATCGACGTTCATAACTATAAGACAGTCGGGATCAACACGGTAGACAATCGGCTTCAACTTGGTAGACAATCGGGATCAACGTGGTAGACAATCGGGATCAACTCGGGAGACAATCGGGATCAACTTGGTAGAATCGGGATCAACTTGGTAGACAATCGGGATCAACGTGTCACCACTACTACTTTTGGACAAGGGGTTTAATATAAACAAAATAATTTTAAAGATTCAATGTTTTTTACTTTCGCCTTCTTTTGCACAATCAAGCCAACATGATTTGGACGTTTACAGCGTTCGTAATAAACATTATTAGCAAGGGTATTGTGTTAGAAATCCTTGAAACGTCAGGGTGCGATCCGATATTCCAACCCACGGGTTGGTTTCTGTTTGTTTGTTGTTGTTGTTGTTTAATGCGGCATTCAGCAATATTCAAGCAACATGGCAGCGGTTTGGAGAGTCATTGGATGGGTGACCGTGTCTGGCAGCTTGACTCCAGAGAGTTTCTTGGACTTCAGTCCTGCCCCACAACGAAGCATATGTGATACATGTGGTCTCACCTTAAGCAAGTGAGTTTGTTCAAAATTGCCTCTGTTCATCCATCAGAAAATGGGTACCCGTTGGAATAAGTCATAAGACTATTAACCTTCTAGCGCCTCACACGCAGCTTGGGTTATCTGGGATAATAATACTCAGATTGTGCGCTTTGAGCAGGATATGAGTGAGTGGGTTTGGTTTTACGCCGCTTATAGCAATATTCCAACAATACCACGGCGGAGCACACCAGAAATGGGCTTCACATATTGTACACATGTTGGGAATCGAACCCGGGCCTTCAGTGTGACGAGAGAACGCTTTAACCACTAGGCTACCGTACCGCCCCAGCAAGATATGAAGCCTGGAAAGGCGCGTTATAAATACTCACATTATTTCGCATGTAGCCGGCCAGTGTCGGGTCAACTTACATAGGTGAAGGTCAGTATCAGTGTGTTTAGGAATAGGTCAGCGTTTGGTCAACGTGTGCATCCTATGGTATCATAGTTTGACATTACAGTTATTAGAGATTAACAGCAGAAAACTGTTTAAACTGGGCGAAATCGTACCGTTACCATATGTTCCTGAATTATTTCAGGTGAACAATTGTCTAGACTTTGTATATGCGTATGACCGGTGCCACCTTTTCGCGAACACCTTGTTTCATCACTATTTCATTTTGATTCATAAACACATGTTCTGTCATCGTATCGCATGGTGACAATCACTGGATTGTCTGGTCCAGACACGATTTGTTTACAAACAACACCGCGCAGCTGTAATACTGCTGGAACTTACACGTACTCATGATATACGTAGTCACGGTTGTACAATCGACTCTGCTTTTAGCAGAGATTTCTTACGGATGTGAAAAGAGTTTAGTCGCCTCTACTATTGTAGATTTGACAGCATTTCTTCTTAAGACTCACGATAAAATCATCTTACCAAATGCCCGTGACACTCCTTCGCCATATTGGCAATGTACCTTCCTTCCTGTACACGTCTTGTGCCCCGCTCCTCTGGTACGACTTCACATACGCTGCCAGTGCTGTGACATGCTCGTCTAAGTGTTTGTCAGGCGTGTCATCCAGAGACATAACGATTGATTTACTAACAGCCCCATCCTCCTAGTCATTCCTCCGATGCCAGACAATAGACTTCATATACAATCATACAGAGGAGGTCAACCGAATCATCGCCATGCCAACGAAACACTCGCGTAATGAAACGTTCGATTTTAAGGTTCTTAAATCAATAGAAATCATTGTAAGTAATTATTGCATAATTTCTTTTTGAATAATTTCTGTTTACTTTAATCAAATATTTATACTTCAAACTTAGATTAAAAAGTCAGCTGTGTTTCTATACATAACATGGCACCTGTGCAATTGCTGAGTGAAGAGCGTTGTTTCAGGTGTTTCTCACCTTGCAACTTTTACACTTCATAGTTTTGTATACTGAACACAAAAAAGAAACGCCCTTTTGAAATTACTTAACCGAATTACATGTATATATATACTGAGTCAAAAAAGAAACTTCACAAAATGTAATTTGAAAAATAATGAATAATTTTTCTCTGATGATACATCTATGTATCCGAAATGGGATCCCTATCTTTCGACTCTAGAAAAAACGTTAGCAAAACCCACTCAAACCCATCCATTTGTCGTGCAAATGACGTTAGTGCCAAATCAGGTTTTGCACGTGCAGTCGATCACGTGATCTTCGCATCGAAGTTTTCTTCATATGCACGTGTTTGCATTGGCCTCAAGAACTGAAAAAACACTTTTAAACCACAGTTCTAACGGTACTTGAAATGCCACGATTGTCAAATGTGCAACGTGAACGTGCCGTTGGCATGTTGCAAGCGGGAAGATCAGTTATTGACGTCGCAAGAGCAATGGGATGCAGCCGTCGTACTGTGTATGACTTGCGAGGTCGTCTACAACAAACTGGCACCACTTCTGATCGCCCAAGGTCGGGTCGTCCACGTGTGACGTCACGAGCAGAAGACCGTCAAATCGTCCTACGACACCTACGTGAGACATTTCTGCCGGCTACACGAACCAGGGCTGAGATGTTAAGAGGTCGACTGTCCTCACAGACCATTCGAAATCGGTTGCGGGCTGCCAATCTCCATTATCGACGTCCATATCGTGGGCCAATATTGACGCCGTTTCATCAACGTCAACGTCTGCTGTGGGCCCAACGTCACCTCCGATGGACCCAGAGAGACTGGAATCGAGTCGTCTTTAGCGATGAATCCAGGTTTACCCTCAGATTCGCGGATGGCAGGCATAGAGTCTGGAGACGACGTCGTGAACGGTGTGCCCAATGTTGTGTACAGGAAGTCGACAGATTCGGGGGCGGAAGTTGCATGGTGTGGGGTGCTTTCTGTGGGAACAACCGTTCCAGACTTCTGGTCATCCGTGGAAACCTCACAGCTGCTGCTTACCGCGACCAGGTGCTCACCCCTGAACCGTTCCTTTCATGGCGGCTCATGGCCCAAGTCTGCAGTTCCAGCATGATAATGCTCGGCCGCATACCGCGATGTTGACACGAAATTTCCTTCAAAACGCTGGAATCAACGTCATGGACTGGCCATCGAGGTCCCCTGACCTTAATCCAATAGAGCACGTTTGGGATGCACTTGGGAGAAGGCTTCGTGGTCTTAGAAACCAACCTCAGAATTTGCAGGAGCTTGGCGCTGCCTTGCAAGAGCAATGGTGCAGAATCCCCAACCACGTGTTCACAAGCATCAGGTAGTCGATGAGGAGACGGTGTTTGGCAGTGGTGAATGCGCGGGGCGGCCATACACGATATTGAACTGAGAAATTTCGCATTTTTATTCTTGTGACTTGACATTCTGTATACCCATGTTTTAGAACGGCGGTGTAGCCTAATGGAACTGATTATGGCACTGTCAGTGTATCGAGTACATCACACAGATCTCAGCAATGAAATAATAACAATTTAACCATCTTCCAATCTTTTGTTCTTTTATAGTGCCCTGAAGAAAGAATGTGAAGTTTCTTTTTTGACTCAGTATATATATTTTTCTGCAATAACTTAGTTGATAGAAGAGACAAGTGTGTTCATGTATCAAACATAGTTACTTGAGCGTTAGCAAACCACAACCCTAAAAACATTCAAAACGCACGTGCATCGCATGATTCGCTACGACCGCATGGTCTGAGAGCCAGGAGGCATACGTTGGGCTAGTTCTTATCCAACGGCATCGACGTCAACGTCGAGAGTGGGCTCGTGCTCATCTTCGTTGGACTCGACGTGAATGTCAGGGAGCGTTTATTTAGTGACGAATCCCGTTTGTCGCTCTCCAAAGGTGACGGTCGACGTCGGTGGTAGAGCCGGGAATGAACGTTATGCTGACGCTTGTGTTTGAGTGAGTGAGTTTGGTCTTACACCGCTTCTATCAATATTCCAGCAATATCACGGCGGGAGACACTAGAAACGGGCTTCACACATTGTACTCATGTGGGGAAGCGAACCCGGGTCTTCAGCGTGACGGGCGGACGCTTTAACCGCTAGGCTACCCCACCACCCCATGTTGCTGAGAGATCGTTTCGGAGGAGCTGGATCTGTAATGATTTGGGCGGGGTCTTTACAAGGTCATTACAGAACTCTTGTTCCTGGAAATCTGATTGCGTGCGCTAAAGGGACATGATTCTTACTCAGTATGTTGTCCCTCACCTCAACGAATCAACGTTTCAGTATAACAATGCGACAAGTCAAACTGTATGCATCACGCATGACTTTCTGAAGGCTAACCACGTGTTACGCCTTAGCCCACCTGTAGTCCGGACATGAATCCAGCTGAACGTTAATGTGGCTCTTTTTACAGACGTGTAAAAAGAACTTCAGAATCAGCATCGGAACATAGCGAATTTGAAACTGCCTTGTTTGATGGAACAAATTCCCTAACAAGAAATCCAGTCAGTAGTGACGTCAAAGAGACAACGAAGCACAGCTCTGAGTGATGCAGGCGATGGCCACACACGGTTTTCATAACGTAATTTTCAGTTGTGATGCCACTTCCACAGAGACGACAGCCACATCTACGGATGTTTTAGTGAGTGAGTGAGTGAGTATGGTGTTACGCCGCTCTAGTGACTGACTACCATCAGCGACGCAGCTAGGTTACTTTTAAGTGTATGCAAAACCAATTGTGTGAAGTCATGAATCGTCTGCCCACTCGGACCCCCTCAAAGAACAAAATTATATTACATATGTACATATATGTAGATGCTCTTAAAAGCTATTACCTGCATTTTGGAACCTTTTATGTTAGATTTATCTGTAAACATTGGTAATTATTTTATCACATTTCTGTCAAAACATACATGCATGTGTTCAACACATTTCTTACTTTCATTAACAACTACATACATGACAAATAAATTTGAATTTTAAAACGATAATATTACTTGCATGTGACATTACAAGTTCATTCGCAGTATGTGAATGTTATTTATTATTCATATTTTAACGCGATCTGACCTGTCATTTTAATGAAATTCATTGTGAGAGTGAGGTTTGCTTCCGTCACAATGTATGTATATGTTTTAAAACTTACATTAAAGGGCTCTCTGGCAGTCTCCGCTACCTTCAGCAAAATGCTAGGATTTTTTCTTAAGGTTTCATTACTCTTTCACTTATATCACAATGCAAGATGAACTTTGAATATAACAAATAATGTATTGTTTTAATGTTTAATTCAACTGTGAAATGAGTGAGTGAGTGACTGAGTTTAGTTTAGTTTTACGCCGCACTCAGCAATATTCCAGCTAAAAGGAGGAGGTCTGTAAATACTCGAATCTCGACCAGACAATCCAGTGATTAACCAGTTTGCGCATCGATCTACGCAATTGGGATACAATGTGTCAACCAAGTCAGCGAGCCTGACCACGCGATGCCGTTAGTTGCCTCTTACGACAAGCATGGGTTACTGAAGATCAATTCTAACCCGGATCTTCACGGGTCAACTTTGGAATGACAAACACAATTTGATTATAAAGCCACCGAGTCATCAACAGAATCACAGATTTCAATGTCTTGCTCATTTAGGACATTACAGGTGGGACTATCATATTACGAATGTTATTTGTATTTTCGCTGACTGCATCCATTATTAATGTGCACGGTGACAAAAACGTGATACTACTCTCATAACTTGAGTGAGTATGGTTTTAGGCCGCAAGGCAAAACATTGATAACACAACAGTCACGTTTCCGGCTGACTGGGCTCCGTCCTATTGCGCAACTTAGTACAATAACCAGTCCAGAATTTTGAGACCAACTCATTCAACTGGATATATAAATATCAATCAGTATTATTTGATACATCTAATCACGTATATATTACAACACTACGCTCCTAATCCTTGCAAGCACTTCGTGCTTCGTGCTCTGTCGAACCATTCGTGACCAACTAGTGTTATTCCTGGACAAGCCGAATAAAGAGGTTACGGAAAGGGACAAGTAGTGACGAATGCCGTCGAACAGCGTGCTCTGACAAACGGAAATCTGGAAATCGTGGAATTCTCAAAACGAGACTCGGCCGCTAGAAAAGTTTGGCGGTCTGGTACGGACTTTATATCATATCAATCACGTTGCACGTTACAACAATACACTTAATATGCGCAAAGAATACATGACAGGTGTAACCAGTGAGCCAGAAGAATTGTGAATCACTGTACGACCTCTTCAAACAGGGGCAGTCTGTGACGTCTTAGTGAACGACATGATGCCTAAACCTCGACACAAAATATAGAAATACGATTATTTAAAACTTTAAAATTAAAATCAATTTGTAAATACCATTTTCTTATGAAACAAGGAAGTGGAATTCAGTGTATACATAGTTGTTTGTAGTGTCTCTTTCACTTTCACACGAGAAAATTCGATTCGCCTGAAAAGTAGGTCATTGTCTGAATTGGTTAATGAGACTCATGTTTCGGTTTGTCGCAACGAGCAAACGCTTTAACCACTAGGCTACCCCACCACCCCGGAGACACCCACAGGAACGAGTTCGATGCTTGGAGGGCCAGTATTGATTGTGAGTGAGTTACCATATACTCTGTGAGTGGTTGACGTCGCTTTAAATAACTGACGCTGAAGGCGTCGTTGTCGGCACGGGTACGACGGTATTCCAGTTACGTCACGGTGTGTCAGCGTGACGTGTGGTAAACCGGAAGTGATTCTGGTCTTCGTTTACTATCTTGGTGAAATCCACAAGAACGAATGTGGTGCTTACAAACCTGGAGACAACCCAGCAGGCGAATCTGATCACGGGTTTGCACCCCTTGATCAGGGTTGTTTTTGCAGCAAGGCATGTTGGTGCTGTGTTTTCACTGAGCGAGCCCCTGAGTATGGTTTTACGTTGTTTTTGCGTTGGTGGAGCAATATTCCAAGCAATATCACTTTGGGATCATGCTGTGTCTGGGATCACCAGAAATGGGCTTCACACATTGTACCCATGTGGGGAACCGAACCAGGGTCTTCGGCGTGACGAGCGAACGCTTTAACCACTAGACTACCCGACCGTCCCTTTGTGTTTTGTAACTTCAGTTTGAAGAGTTCCGGTGGCTGTTTTCAGCCAAGTAACCTTCAGATAACGTGTGGAATGTTTTGGTCAAATCTAATTTTCAAGTGAATACCTTTTTTTGCCACAGTGTTTACTGATCATGTATACGCCTCCAATACATGGTACTTAATTCAAACACGAATCGGGGCGGTGAGGGTAGCCTAGTGGTTAAAGCGTTGGCTCGTCACGCCGAAGACCCTGGTTAGAATCCCCACATGGGTACAATGTGTGAAGCCCATTTCTGGTGTCCCCCGCCGTGATATTGCTGGAATATTGCTAAAAGCGGCGTAATACCAAAACTCAGTCAGTCAGTCAAACACGAATCAAAGGGTCGTCTAAACCCTCCGAATGTATGAGACTCAAAGAGTCTCCGTCTGTTACAACTTGCGCTTTATCCACTCGTGATTTCTTTGATCTGTTTTGCCTGTTAATTGATTTATGACATCGTTGTTTCACTGTTTACAAGTGGCTCTGGCTTCCACTAACACAAACTGCTCAACGAGTGATGAAATTGGCTGGTGTGTCCACTAGTCCGGTAGATGAAAACCTAAACTGGCGAGGTGACTTAAAGACGTGTACGCGCGTCATTACAGTAACTATGGTTATATATACTCATGGAAATGAAACGAAAGGAAAGTACAAGTGTTCCTTTATTCTTTTCCAGGTTTCTTCACAAGGTATGTCATGCACTGTGGGTGAAATTCTGGGAATGAATACAGGAAAACAGTAAGAGTTCCTCCCGTTCCCCCATCCCAAATAACATTTATAAATGAATATATACTGTAATTATTAACAAAACCTAACACAACAATTACTAGAGAACTCGCAAAAATATCTAAAAGCCTAAAAATTAATTACAGTATATAGGGTCAAACCACGTTGCGTTACCTGTTAATCTGCGGAAGAAATGATTGGGCAATCATATGGGGGAACGGAAGGAACTCTTTCCAGGAACACTTGTAACTTGTACTTTGTGTTCCTTATTTGTTTCTATGAGTATATTTACTTATACGTCACCTCACACCATAAATGCCGTTGTATTTGTATCCCGTATCACTAACACAATGTCTAACGTTGTTTACCCACGCCATTCTCAAACCACAACTTGTAATAATATCTAGTCAGACCATGTGGGCTGAACAGCTGCTGGCGAAACCAGTAGACCAGAGGGTAGGTGCGCCTTAGAGTGAGTGAGTGAGTGAGTTTGGTTTTACGCCGCTTTTAGCAATATTCCAGCAATATCACGGCGGGGGACACCAGAAATGAGCTTCACACAGATGCGCCTTAGATATGTCCCCAAAGCATCACTATATCATTTAGCAAACACTTTTGGTTTGAGTGGAGTGAGCGGACGCTTTAACCATTAGGCTGTCCCATCGGCCCCCGGACAAAATAGTGTAACAGTGTTGCACCTATTTGTGGAATTGACCGTAGGTTTGATGAGCGGGTGCTTTAACTACACGGCTACCCCACCACCCAAAGCAGCGCCGAAAAACCGGTTGGATTAACTATGGTCATCAGACTGTTTTAAACGCGGGTAATTCAAAACGACTCACCGTGCCTGGCGCTGTCTGCGGCCTGTGGTTGTCCGTGTAACGCTGGATTTTACTCAAGTGATCCACGTACGATGAACGAGCGCTGCACGAGGACCCGGGACGCGTGCCCGTGGGGACCCAGGCAGCTCGACACGACGGCCGGGGTCGGTACGACAGCAGTGGGTCGTGGATGTGACTGGTATCAAAGCACCTAGAATGGCGGTCCATATATTGGTGATTGGGATCAGGGTGGAAATCAATCTTCAGTTTAGTCCGAGGATCCTTTGGAATGAAATATCCCGTGATAGGTCTCCCCTGCCTTGGGGTGACAGGGAGGGACCGGGTTGTCCCAGCACTACCCGCCCTTTTCTTCGGCACCCCTCTCCCAGCGGATAAGGGCCGCGCGCTGCCCGGTCTCTTGAACTTGGCCGCTTCCTGCTTCGTCTCTTCTGTCTTGTTGAGGCTCCTGGCCCTGGCGCTTTGTGCCCGCCGCTGGGTAGGTGATGGGGGTGGGGGCTGGGGGTGACCACCCCATTCAGGGTACCTCCGTGCCACCTCTTCCTCTGATATACGTATATTGTCCTCAGATTCCGGAATGGAAGCATTGTCGGAATTCTGTTGCTGACCAGGTCTGTACCCTGAAGCCAGCCAGGCAACACCTTGGTTCAGCATGTCTCAGGTACTGCTTGACCCACCTGGTCACTCCTCGGACAGACTGTAAGCTGGAAGCTTATCAGCGTAGTCAGCCGTGAAATAACTTCGTCATGCACGCCTGCAATGCATAATAAATCCAACTGAGGCAAGATTGCCGAGCGTTTAAAAAGCGTTTGAAGCTGTTTGCCGTCACACCTTCCCGACGGAATCAATATTATTGCGCGAGTCCGTGGATAATTTCGCAGGTTGTTTGTGTGAGGCAGTGCCTCCCGCGTCCAGAATCTCGTTTATAACCTGCAGCCAAGTCATTCGCATAGAACACAACAGGATAATCAAGTCAGCTTCAATCAAGCACAAACATTCGATCACATTTGATAGAGCTCGGCGCTATTGTTCAAACGTCAACAGCTCGTGTAGGCGCCCTTGTTGCATAATGACACACTATCAGAACAGAACAATCAAACAATGCCTTTTTACTTACGTGGTCAAGAAACCCAAATCATGTGGGGATCACAATTATAGTATTTAAAAAACCCATAAACCACCGCTGTTATCCTTCGGAAACATCACAGAAGTGTATACAGCCATTCGGATGAAGTCGGATTTTGTAGATGACAATCGTAATCGTTCGATGTACTTTTAACTCCGCGGATATGTCAGATGAATTGGTCGTGTGTGCGTATCCTCGCTGATCGATGTAATGGCGTTAATTCTTGTCGCTTGTCAGTCGGTGAACTCCCAATCCAATGTAAATCGACTTGATCTGTTCCGACAACATGGCAGATCCACGGCGGCATGTATTTGCGACAACACCGGTATTTACACTTCAATGCTGATACACGACTTAGCATGACAGGTGCTCGATCGTATTGCCATAAATCACCTGATATAGGCTACACGTTCATTGTCCGGAACAATATTACAAATATCGGCTCCGTGTATTAATGTTTGTAGTAAATTCGAATATTGTTTCAATGGAGAACGTGTACTTTTCAATGCAAATCTGTGATCCGAAGGTTGAATGTGAAACTGTTGCTATGTCGGGTTATCCGTAAATCGCCTGGGTCACGCAATATCCATGAGAGGGTGTGGGTGAGAGAGGGGATTCCAACCCATGCCTCTATAACACAACGTGAACTTCAACCCCTTCCGTTATAATAGGGTATAGATGTGAACGAATCTTCCACAGAGCAACAGGGCGCTCTCCGAGTGTCCAACACGATGATCTCTTTTTCCTCATGGAAAACCACATACCTTTACCACACCTCACCTCATTATTAAAACGGGTACATCTTCTTGACACTTATGATAACGAAGCCTTGTGTTTGTCGACTTGGTAGTGAGGTACCCTTTTTCTGCTCGAAGTGCGCCCACATGAGTTAGGCTTGAAGCACCCACCCAGAGGTTGACTGGTCGCGTAGCGATAACACCCCGATAGGAATACAAAGTGGGGATTACCATACCTGCTCAGTATGGAGCCCGGAGCTCAGCCGATTGCTACTCCCACCTATCTGTACCGTCCTGTAATCCTTCCTTCAACGCTTCATTTACTTGTAATACACTGGACAATGAAACATGGCCCTTCCTACCAAATGGAGGGTGATAATGACTTTTTTCAAATTGTGAGAATACTTTAAACACACACGCGCGCACTTATACAGGTGATTGTGTGTGTTTTATGTTGATGTTTGTATGTAATGTAAGGCTACACTCAGCAATATTCCAGTTATATGGGGGCGGTGGGATAACCTTAATGGTTAAGGTGTTGGCTCGTCATGCTGAAGACCCGGGTTCGATTTCCCACATGGGTACAATGTGTGAAGCTCATTTCTGGTGTCCCTCGCTGTGATAGTGCTGGAATATTGCTGAAAGCGGCCTAAAACTAAACTCAGTCAGTCAGTCAGTCCGGTTATATGACGTGGTCTTCAAATAATTGATTTTGGGTCTGACAATCCAGTGATTGACATCATGAGCATCAATCTACGCAACTGTGGTACGATGACATGTAAGTCAGCGACCCGTTATTCGCCTTTAACACGCATGTATGTATGTGTGTATGTATGTATGTGTGTGTGTATGTATGTATGTCTGTATGTATGTGTGTATTTATGTGTGTGTACGTCGTCATATGAGCGAAATATTCTCAAGCACCACGTAAAACCTAATTTCACCTCACCTCACCTGTGTGTGTATGTATGTATGTATGTGTGTGTATGTCAGACAGACAGAAATACATACATACATATACTGAGTCAAAAAAGAAACTTCACATTCTTTCTTCAGGGCACTCTAAAAGAACAAGAGATGGTAAGATGGTTAAATTGTTATTATTTCATTGCTGAGATCTGTGTGATGTACTCAATACACTGACAGTGTCATAATCAGTTCCATTATGCTACACCGCCGTTCCAAAACATGGGTATACAGAATGTCAAGTCAAGAATAAAAATGCGAAATTTCTCAGTTCAATATCGTGTATGGCCGCCCCGCGCATTCACCACTGCCAAACACCGTCTCCTCATCGACTGCCTGATGCTTGTGAACACGTGGTTGGGGATTCTGCGCCATTGCTCTTGCAAGGCAGCGCCAAATTCCTGCAAATTCTGAGGTTGGTTCCTAAGACCACGAAGCCTTCTCCCAAGTGCACCCCAAACGTGCTCTATTGGATTAAGGTCAGGGGACCTCGATGGCCAGTCCATGACGTTGATTGCAGCGTTTTGAAGGAAATTTCGTGCCAACATCGCGGTATGCGGCCGAGCATTATCATGTTGGAACTGTAGACCTGGGCCATGAGCCGCCATGAAAAGAACGAGTTCAGGGGTGAGCACCTGGTCGCAGTAAGCAGCAGCTTTGAGGTTTCCACGGATGACCAGAAGTCGGGAACGGTTGTTCCCGCAGAAAGCACCCCACACCATGCAACTTCCGCCCCCGAATCTGTCGACTTCCTGTACACAACATTGGGCATACCGTTCACGACGTCGTCTCCAGACTCTATGCCTGCCGTCCGCGAATCTGAGGGTAAACCTGGATTCATCGCTAAAGACGACTCGATTCCAGTCTCTCTTGGTCCATCGGAGGTGACGTTGGGCCCACAGCAGACGTTGACGTTGATGAAACGGCGTCAATATTGGCCCACGATATGGACGTCGATAATGGAGATTGGCAGCCCGCAACCGATTTCGAATGGTCTGTGAGGACAGTCGACCTCTAATCATCTCATCCCTGGTTCGTGTAGCCGGCAGAAATGTGTCACGTAGGTGACGTAGGGCGATTTGACGGTCTTCTGCTCGTGACGTCACACGTGGACGACCCGACCTTGGGCGATCAGAAGTGGTGCCAGTTTGTTGTAGACGACCTCGCAAGTCATACACAGTACGACGGCTGCATCCCATTGCTCTTGCGACGTCAATAACTGATCTTCCCGCTTGCAACATGCCAACGGCACGTTCACGTTGCACATTTGACAATCGTGGCATTTCAAGTACCGTTAGAACTGTGGTTTAAAAGTGTTTTTTTCAGTTCTTGAGGCCAGTGCAAACACGTGCGAAGATCACGTGATCGACTGCACGTGGAAAACCTGATTTGGCACTAACGTCATTTGCACGACGAATGGATGGGTTTGAGTGGGTTTTGCTAACGTTTTTCTAGAGTCGAAAGATAGGGATCCCATTTCGGATACATAGATGTATCATCAGAGAAAAATTATTCATTATTTTTCAAATTACATTTTGTGAAGTTTCTTTTTTGACTCAGTATACATACATACATGCATACACACACATACATACATACATACATTTTCCAATGTATGTCTGTATGGATGTGTGTGTACTTATGTGTCCGTATGTGCGTTTATGTGTGAGTGTGTTTTGTGTTTGTTTATGTATACGTATGTATATGTGCATCCGTGCGTGAGTGCGTGCGTGTGTGTATGCGTCAGTTTAGTCCTTTTAGTTAATTTGGCCGAAATTATATGGAATATTATAGAGAATGCCCCCCTTTCAAATATTGCTATGACATTCCCAGAGCTGTTTTAGGTCCTGGCTCTCATGCACTCTCCGTCCCACCAGAACAAAACGTTTACTTTAAAACACGACACCCCTGCGTTAAGACCAACAACGGGGCTCCATACCGAGAAGGAAAGCCAGACTTAAGTCTACATGCACGCCAGTATAATTGCTTGTGAATCAGGTACACGTGTCGATACAGTGAGAAGCCAGCTTTGTCTAGGTGTGGAACAACAACGGGTATGATCCTTTATAATGCTCCTCCCTCGTGTGAAGATTACATGCGGTAATACTCCCGGCCGCCATTCTACAGTCCATGTACATGCACAAAGGGTAGTTAATGTAATGAGTTTCCGTGTTGTGAATCACGACTCCGATCTTAATGGCGCATGACTGGTCCTATTCACACGTCGAACAGCTCGCTCTCTGACAGCCAATGTACGCCATGTAACGACTTGTATATGGTACATACCCTCTCATTCAGTTATTGTACTTCATGTAACTAGTCTATAGTGTTCACACTTAACTGGAGGCGGACTCGCAGCCTGCTTTTTAACAATGGTCTCCGCTGTGCCATGGGTATAGGTGGCGTATGGTTACGCACAAGACATTGTTAACTTGAAACCATTTACCGGCATAACGATCACACCGAAGAGATCTTTAATATGGCTTGAGTATGTGAGTGAGTTTAGTTTTACGCCGCACTCAGCAATATTCCAGCTATAAATAAATAATCAAGTCTGGACCGGACAATCCAGTGATCAACATCATGAACATCGATCTGCGCAATTGGGAACCGATGACATGTGTCAACCAAGTCAGTGAGCCTGACCACCCGATCCCGTTAGTCGCCTCTTACGACAAGCATAGTCGCCTTTTGTGGCAAGCATTGGTTGCTGAAGACCTATTCTACCCCGGATCTTCGCGGGTCCTTGTGTATGTATGTATTGCTACCAGTTAAGAGCAAGGGTCTTTGAACACTTCTCATATACACTCATTCAACCATTTCGAGTGAGTGAGTAGGTTTTACGCCGCTTTTAGCAATATTCCAGCAATATCACGGCGGGGGACACCAGGGTTGGGCTTCACACATTGTACCCATGTGGGGAATCGAACCTAGGATTTCCGCGTGACGAGCGAACACTTTAACCACTAGGCTACCCCACCGCCCTATGCTGCTGAGAGATCGTTTTGGAGAGCTGGATCTGTAATGATTTGGGCGGGATCTTTACAAGGTCATTACAGAACTCTAAATCTGAAATCCCAGTGGGATGCGCTACAGGGACAGGATAATTACTCATTATGCTGTCCCTCACCTCAACGAATCAACGTTTCAGTATAACAATGCGACAAGTCAAACTGTATGCATCACGCATGACTTTCTGAAGGCTAACCACGTGTTAGGCCTTAGCCCACCTGTAGTCCGGACATGAATCCAGCTGATCGTTAATGTGGCTCTTTGTACAGTGAGTGAGTGAGTTTAGCGATAACGAATGCGTTATTAATGTTACTGTCTATTTGTTTGTTGTTTAACGCCGCTCTCAGCAATATTCCAGCTGTATGGAGGTCTGTAAATAATCAAGTCTGGATCAGACAATCCAGTGATCAACATCATGACCATCAATAAACACAATTGGGATATGATGACGTGTGTCAACCAAGTCAGCGAGCCTGACCACCCAACCCCATTAGCCGCCTCTTACGGCAAACATTGGTTGCTGAAGATTATTTCTAACCCGGATCTTCACGGGTAAACGTTGCTGTCTTATGCAACACAACTAACAGCTGGATTTCAAAAGAAAATGAGAAAATACGATTTGGATAATATTTGAACATCACCCCACGTGTGTGATAAAGACCCGTAGTAAGTCAAGTCTTTGGGCTTCATAACTTCAATGATCCCGCGAGCAGGGTGCCAGATCACGGAAAATACTCGGTGGATTGGAACTCCCGATCAGCGGATCCGCATACGCAGAGTGAGTGAGTGAGTATGGTTTTACGCCGCTTTTAGCAATATTCCAGCAACATCACGGCGGGGAACACCAGAAATGGGTTTCACACATTGTACCCATGTAGGAATTAAACCCGGGTCTTCGGCGTGACGATCTAACGCTTTAACCACTAGACTACCCCACCACCAACCATACGCAGAGAATAACGTAACTCTCACGGTTTTAGGGTGAATGGGTTAGTTTTACGCCGCGTTTAGCAATATTCCAACAACATCACGGCGGTGGACATTAGAAATGGTCTCACATACTGTACCCATTTGGGAATCGAACCCGGATCGTCGGCGTGACGAGCGACCGTTTGAACAACAAGGCTACCCCACCGCCCCTTGTTTGAATAGACGGGTGTATACACAAATGAGCTCACTCTAGGCTAAGCTGATACATGATATTAGTGTCCTTGCCATACTGAGTGGCCTTGTTGTTCGTACCAGATGGGGCTGTGGGGTGGCCTAGTGTTTAAAGCGTTGGCTCGTCACGCCGAAGACGTTCGAATTCCCACATGAGTACAATGTGTGAAGACCATTTCTGGTGTCCCCTGCCGTGATGTTGCTGGAATATTGCTAAAAGCGGCGTAAAGTCCAACTCAGTCAGTCAGTCAGTCGTACCAGATGACCAGGTGAATCTGGGGGTCAGGCACGGAGACTTGGTTGAGTGTGTGCCGTCGTACCACACCGGCGTGGATTATTGCTCATGATATCAATCACTGAACTGACCGGTCCAGAATCGATAATATACATTCGACCGTCACTAAACTGGAATATTGCCGAGAGGAGCAACAACTAACCAAACACACACGCACCAACGCACGCATGCACACACACATACAACCCAGCCACAAAGCAATAGCGACAGCGTTTATCGTTACTCGCAATATCGATCACTGGATTGTCTGGTCCAGGTTATTTACAGGCGGGTAGCATAGCTGACTATAGCGTTGATTGCGGCGTAAAACAACAAACAACACACCGACCTACACCCAGATCCGTTTTCCGTGTACATACTATTCTATAAGGCTCAAAGCCTTGCACAAACGCTTCAAACAAAACCCTTGGGCACGTCATATTGGTCTATCTCCCTAGAAACTAGACGGATCATAGAGAGTAGGTTAAACAGGAGATTAACTCAAGTCTAGAATTATAGGTTGGCTGGTTTGTTGTTTAACGCCACATTCAGCAATATTCCAGCTATACGGCAACGATCTGTAAATAATTAAGTCTGGACTAGACAATCCAGTGATCAACAGCATGAGCAGCAATCTTCGCAACTGGGATACGATGACAAATGTCAACCAAGTTAGCAAGCCTGACCACTCGATGCCGTTAGTCACCTCTTACGACGAGCAAAGCCCATTTCTGGTGTCCCCCGCCGTGATATTGCTGGAATATTGCTAAAAGCGGCGTAAAACTAAACTCAGTCAGTCAGTCTTACGACGAGCATGGTTTGCTGAAGATCAGTTCTAACCCGGATCTCTAGAATGACAGGGCAAGTCCAAATCGTATCAGGAATTACGAATTTCCTTCCTCCTTTTTAATTTTATTTAGTATTCTTTTAGAAACATATTTTGAAATAGCATAACTTTATCTCTTGGACCACAGGCAACTTGTAGCGCAAATACGCTTCGCTCGCATATGGGAACCCGGAAGACTGGTCATTTTCTCTTTGTTGCGCAACCCTATTTGCGCTATAATTTGCCTGTGCTTGGACTCAATGTTATATGGTCTCTGATGTCGGTGAACACCTCAACAACAGTGCGTCACGGGTACCCGAAGGAGTGGCCTCGCGAGGCGTCTAGCGTGATTTCCCTGGAGTCTAGAGCGGGGTCAGAGGGCTACCGGCTGGCATGACGTGACGATTATCTTCAAATTCGAGATGAAAGGCTTTTCAAATGCCAATAAACCGCTGCTGAAATGAGAGGCAATCCCCAATAGTCCCATAGATCTTTGTTGGTTGGACACTAAACTGTGGTCTCACGCAGACTGTCGCCGCTGTCAAGCAGTACATCGTGACCCCCCTCCCCCACCCTCCCAACACACACATGCAGACTGTCGCCGCAGTACATCGTGACCCCCCGGACGCTTTAAGGTGGGGTGTTATTTCCATATATTGCTGGGTTGATAGTGATTAACATTGTCCTTTGGTGTATAGTTCTTCAGCTAACAATCATTTCAGTTTCTACCAAAGGACGGTGCGTCATGGTATGTAGACCGTCTATCAAGTACCTTGTCCTTTGTTCTCTAACCAGTTATGCAACCATCCAACCAACCATGTCCTTTCACGTGTAATATTCACTCATCCGCTCAGTAAAATGTCCTTTACAGCTGAAATATGTAACCATCCAGCTGAATAATGTCCTTGCGATTGAAGTATCTCAATTTTACACGTTTGTGTCGCTTCTTTGTGACATGGGAGTAAGGTAGCCTAGTGGTTAAAGCGTTCGCTCGTCACGCCGAAGGCTCGGGTTCGATTCCCCACATGGGTAAAATGTGTGAAGCCCATTTCTGGTGTCTCCCGCCGTGATATTGCTGGAATAAAGCGGCGTAAAACCCAACTCACTCATTGTGACATCTGTTCCTGCTGGGGCCGCTTATAAACATACCGCATCCCAGAAGTGAAAATTGTCCCTCTCACCATGCAGCTAGTGGGTACCCGGTAGTGTGAGATTGTAACAACTATATCATCCACTGATGCTGGACCATACCATGTCGTGAGAGCTGGTTGATTTATGATCGGTAGGGGACACTTATTGCGTTATTAATCCATCTCAAGTCTTGAATGATTGTGCAAGACTAGATTGTCTTAGACTAAAACTACATTCAATGGACGCCATTTGTATATTCTACTTTATTATGTATCTCTAGATCAGTATAGACAGGCGGGGACCAGTTCAAACCAGAAAGGGGCGGTGGGATAGCCTAGTGGTTAAAGCGTTCGCTCGCCACGCCGAAGACCCAGGTTCGATTCCCCACATGGGTACAATGTGTGAAGCCCATTTCTGGCGTCCCCCACCGAGATATTGCTGGAATATTGCTAAAAGCGGAGTAAAACTAAACTCACTCACTTTAACCTGAAAACCTTTGGAGTAGGGATCTCACTCTCCAAGCATTATCGGGCCCTTCAGTAGCCATGTCGACAGTTCTCAGCTTTGGAAGTGGCAGTAAAATCCCCACTACCGTGTTAGGTTGAATTAAAGACACGATTATCTTACGGGCATATTATGGAAATTCTTTTCATTCTTTGAATTTAACGTTTCAAGAGAGATTCTGTACCAGTACCTCATCAAGGTGTGTGATCAACAAGTAGATGCTCATAAGCCAACACCGTTTGCAGACCGCCACATAGACTTTGATATAAACATATACAGTCCATATGAATCTGTGTCAGTCCACAGAAGTTTAGATCAATGCAGCTAAGGGGAATATACATTTGTATTTCTGGCTCCGTTTCGTTATATATTATTAAGGTAAATTAGCAACCGTTTTTCTGTAAACTATTTTCTTTTCAGAGAATCAACCTTGGTCCATCTTAACAGCTATTACAACTTTCGATGTTACTTAAACTTTAAAAGATATTTGATCATATCCAATATTTGATCATATTTTCCATTGTTGAACATATTCTACATTTCAGACTGAACATCTGACTTTGAAACAGTGTGGATAGGTGACAACATGGAATAATCTATTTTGCTCAAAAACATTTTTAAAGGAATCTGATAAACCGGATAACAAAATAGTTTGCAAATTTTGTTAGCCAGCCGGGCTAGCTATTCCTGAAAGTAACTTGCCCACAAAATAATTCATAATCTTGCATGATTTAAAAGCGTATTATAACTTAACAAGTCGAAGAGAGTGATATATTTACAAAATGATCCCCTGAAAATTCACTAGCCAGTCGGGCCAGTGACTGCCGAGATTTACTGGCCCGACTGGATTTCTACTAGCCACGGGCTAGCGGGCCAGTGGCTATTTCGCACACTGGCTAATCCAGATCTTTGTCAGTAGAGGTCCAAATTTACGGTTGCCTATTGCTGAATGTATTCTGTTTAATTTAACAAGGAATTCCGCACGGAAACTGTGGTACAAAGATCCGCAGTAAGTAATTGACCCTTTCTAATCTGAACTCACACTCTCTCATTCGCACATCCTGCGGGTTCTTCTCATTAACATAGGTATCTTGTATGGTGGCACACAGGACCAGGTAACTTATATTCTGTTCTAAATAATTCACAGACAGGCATGCTTCCTTTTTTGCTGTTAAACGTCGCACGCAGCAACATTCCAGCTATATCATAGTATATGCCTGCGGTCTGTAGATAATTGAGTCTGGACCGGACAATCAAGTGATCAACAGCATGAGCATAGATCTACGCAAATGGGATACGATGACATGTGCTTTGCCACCCGATCCCGTTAGTCACCTCTTACGACAAGCATGGGTTGCTGAAGAACAATTCTAACCCGGTTGTTCACGGAATTACTTTGATACGACAATTTTATACGTTCTCGTTCATGGTACATTATCAGACTGAGATGTGTTTTTGGACACTGTTCACGCTGGCGGCCGGGCATATAATTCAAACGTAACACACTTAACTATAACATACAACTGATCACACCAGTAAATTCTGTTAAACTTTATACAATTTGATTTTTGTAACGATTTCAAAGTCGAATAACTTTTCAGTGCTCGTCCAGCAACGCCCGTGACGGTGTTTGTTTATGACTACAGCGCTACAACAAGCCACATGACAACAATGATTGTTGCTCCGAGAACCACGCTTACGACTCAAGTGCCACTGCAGGGGGTATATAACTCATATTTACACCATCTATTACAGCATTTATGACCACATCATATAATCGAACACCCATCTATGAACATTTTGATTTTGGTTGCATCGTCATATCAACTTAGGGATCATCTCAAATGACGGAGTCGGGTGCTAAAACTATTTCTATTTAATTGAAGGTTAAACTACGTAAGTTCTAAGAAGGAAGAAGTGAGTGAGTGAGTGAGTTTAGTTATACGCCGCACTCAGCAATATTCCAGCTATATGGCGGCGGTCTGTAAATAATCAAGTCTGGACCAGACAATCCAGTGATCAACATCATGAACATCGATCTGCGCAATTGGGATACGATGACATGTGTCAACCAAGTCAGCAAGCCTGACCACCCGATCCCGTTAGTCGCCTCTTACGACAAGCATAGTCGCCTTCTGTGACAAGCATGGGTTGCTGAAGACCTATTCTACCCCGGATCTTCACGGGTCAGAAGGAAGAAGTACACATGATAATCATCATTTAAATTTACATTGAAACGCGTAGTAGTCAGTTTTACTGTTAGTAAACTTTGGTTTAGTGAAGATCCGGGTTAGAACTAGTCTTCATCAACCCATGCTTGTTGTAAGAGGCGACTAACGGGATCGGGTGGTCTGGTTCGCTGACTTGACATGTCATCGTACCCTAACTGCGTAGGTCGATGCTCATGATGTTAATCACTGGATTGTCAGGTCCAGACACGATTATTTACATACCTCCGTCTTATAGCTTGAATATTGCTGAGTGCGGTGTTAAACAACAAACAAACAAGACTTAATTCAGTGACGTACAATGGAAAGTCTATTTTGGGTAAGGAGCGAGTGAGTGAGTGAGTTTGGTTTTACGCCGCTTTTAGCAATATTTCAGCAATATCACGGCGGAGGACACCAGAAATGGGCTTCACACATTGTATCTATGTGGGGAATCGAACCCTGGCCTTCGGCGTGACGAGCGAACGCTTTAACCACTAGGCTACCCCACCGCCCCTTTGGGTAAGGAACGTGCGGCCCTGCCAACGCTGCATTTGGGTACGACATCTGTATCTGTTTTGGCAACACGTACAAACTGTTTGTGACTTGTACTCGTAAGTCACAATTAAAACCCAAACTATTTACATACATATACGTCAGAATTGATTGTCCACCCTCTCTGTATTTTTGATACGACCCCCGACCTGCATATACCACGTATCAGTCAGACAACAGCCATGGTCAGACAGATATATGGACGGACAATTTATGTATCAACATTGTCAGTAACTGCTGAAATTTGCAAATAAGCTGTTATATTACATCACGTGATAACATATTGGCCCTACTTGGACTCTTGTTGAAGTGGCTTCTACTCAAGGTGGAGCACCTGTCGAGACAAGACGAGGCTCTCGTAAAATACCGGGGTACAGACGTCTTGTTGTTGGACGACCAGACGTAACAACGTGGCCATGGACGGCGTTGTTGGGACAGTGAGTGAAGTGACATTGTCCTGAGAGAACCTTTTGTATGTCTTATCAGTGTACCTGTGAAAATCCGGGTTAGAATTGAAGTAGTATAGGGAATGATAGTTTCGGACCAGGTCCCTAATAAGCCTTAATTTTATTTATTAAGGCTCCATCAATGGTGACAAAAATGGAGCCTTAATTAATAAAATTAAGACTTATTAGGGACCTGGTCCGAAACTATCATTCCCTATACTACTATTGATCTTCAGTAACCCATGCTTGTTGTAAGAGGAGACTAACGGGATCGGGTGGTCAGGCTCACTGACTTGGTTGACACATGTCATCGTATCTCAGTTGCGTAGATCGATGTTCATGCTGTTGATCACTGGATTGTCTGGTCCAGAACCGCCGCCATATAGCTGGGGTATTGCTGACTACGGTGTAAAACTAAACTCACTCACTCTTATCAGTGTAGCAAGTACGAATCAAACAAACGTTATAGGAAAATGTAACATTGTGGTTGAACATTCTGATTGGCTGTTCAAGAAAGGTTATATATATTTCATAGTATCAATATGTTACCATTAACAACAGCAAATGAAGTTATCGAAACCTCAATTTGACTTATTAACGGGATAAACTGACCCCCGAGGATTAGTTACATGGCCAATCTAGAAGTAAACATGGCAAAAAGTGACTCATTTGGTAGTGCTGAAGACTATAGTCGTATGACGCTAACAAGTGCGGCTATGTTAAAGATTCAGGGATACAATCCTCAAGAAATCACATAGGGATCGATAACAGACACAATCTCAATATCTGGTGTATCCTCCCCAGGAGTTGTCACTTGAGGTCGACCTGAACGCTGATGGTGAATAACGTCATTAGTTTACTGACGTTTTCTGCCAATCGGCTGATAGTCAGTGGATGACAACATCTCTTGCAATATCCTCAATGACATGCCAGCATTCTGCATATCAACAACTTGCCAACTTATTGCAGTTGTCATTTGAGGAGGCCCCATATTTGCTTTTATCAATATCGAAATCAATTGATTTTCCTAGTTATCGACCTGTAAGAACAGTTTACTGAAACTTGATAATTTCTTAATGACGGGTACACATATTGCACGTGATGCTCGCCTTTGATCGTAGCACGTGCATATCTAAAACCATAGTATGGTGCACCCGAAGCGTCAAAGTAATCATACAAAAAACTGTATTAAGATATGACTATATATGGATACATGGGGCTAAAATCATATGTGTTGCGGTACTTTGTTCCATGTGTATACGTTTCGGAATTTCTGGTTAAGTATATAAGTTTGTAATGTTTCAGGTTTACAGTATGTTTAAAAACAAACCTTAACCATCATAACATTTATGGTCTGATGTCTTGTTTAATCCATACGTGTCAATTCAGGGTATAATCAATATGTGGAGAGGTGAAACGAGTTTTATATCCCGTTCAATATTAGCCCAGAGTTATGACAGTTATATAGTGCTATCCCACTGAGATACCATGTAGCAGTTTAACACGGAAACCCAGGGCCGGATCAAGCTTTTTGAGAAAGGGGGTGCACACTTTTGAGAAAAGGGGTGTGCACACTTCATTTTCACCCGTTTTCACGAGAGTTTCAATGGTTATTAAATAAACTTTCAGGACAAAAAGGGTGGTGAGCACCCCTGCACCCCACCTCTTGATCCGCCTATGAATCCAAACTTAGACCCAGTATACTGAACCGAGCCGATCAGCCCCTGTTATATACCATATTGCGGAGGGCAAGTCAAGGACCATCTTTCCTCTCGGTCACCCTTGCTCCACTAATCGTTCCTAGAATTTTAATGTATAAACTGACCGAAATTTGAACTTAGGCAATTGACAAAAGTCCTAATTAGTTAAGTTGACTGAAATTCTGTCAATGTATTTAGTTATGATTACGAATTCCAGACACTGGAACGTTAATTTCAAAATCCAGTTACTGACAAATGTAGGATTAAAGAGTGAGTGAGTGAGTTTGGTTTTACGCCGCTTTTAGCAATATTCCAGCAATATCACGGCGGGGAACACCAGAAATGGGCTTAACACATTGTACCAGTGTGGGAAATCGAACCCGGGTGTTCGGCATGACGAGCTAGGATTAAAGAAGACGAATAGATACTATTAATAGAAAATGAAAATCATTGTATATTTTCTCGTGTTTAGGCTTTTTATCCGAGCATAATTACTCTATTGGGATGTGTTGAAGCCCCTCCGAATACGTTTTTCGTCTATTTGTAAATAGACAGTTTTCAATCAATTTCTAATTCGCTTAAACATTTATTCATTTCTATATTGTGTAAGTCAATTACATGTTACACATTGGTGGCAACAGATGTGAACATAGATAAACATGTTTCTTCCATAGAGGTCAAAGATCCTAATCAAATACAAAGATGATTGAAAATAAGAACGTGGGTGTGAGTGAACCTCCTTGTCCAAGCCCATATTGCAGAATTTCAATAATGCCCACCTGTTCATCTCAACAGAAGCCTTATAAATACATACATCACGCGTTATCATAAACACGTACTGTCAACGGAGTAGAAAGTAGAAAGAATGTTGTCACTTCCACTCAATAATTCGTGTGAATAAGTGGCTGATCAATGATCTCAAAGGAGACGGACTTAATCCTGGCTGATGATAAAGGTTCCTGGAATCAACAACTCGGTTGTTTTCGTGGGTGCCTCGCACAGGGGACACAATAGCCCGTGTTGTACTTTGGATGTATACAAGACGTACATGTGCGTGCGTTACACGGTCAGAGAAACACGACGCGATCAATTAAAGTCTCGCATGGAAAACAGGTTCACTGGTCACAACACTAGCCTCTGCTGTTTCAATCAAGTATCTTTCACCCGAGAGGAAAATTGTATGACGGGTATTAATTTCCGATAGTGACTTTTGCCACGGTTTTATGAGCAAAGTGTTCAGATCAGCAGTTCAGACAAGGTCGAGGCGGGAAGTGGTCTTCAGCAAGGGCACCTGTTGTTACCCTTGCTATTCTGTTTATTTGTTTACATCGCTCGGTTCACTCTGCCTGGCAATTACCAGGAATATGATACGATATAATTACAAAATAAGCCTATCGCATCCGGTATTTAAATAGTCACAACGCACGCTATCGAAATAGTGGGAGATAATATTTCATTGTAAAAATGTGTTCCAATATAGGTTTGATGTAAACAAACCTACAATTGATTAAATGAAACACATGCTATAGTACGCTTTGATTCAGTAATGACCTGTGTGAAATTTAAAATTACTTTTGAATTTGTTGCTAGGTGTGTTCGTTCGGCGCGACGTAGAAGTACCAACACATCACGTCATCAGTTACATCACGGCGGGTCATCAGATTATGGGGGAAGCCCGAAGTGGTGCAGGTCTTAATGTTTAGGGCTTCAGTGGAACCCATGAGCATAGTTCCTAGTGCGTCTTTGAACACTGGGGCGGTGGGGTAGTCTAGTGGTTAAAGCGTTGGCTCGTCACGCCGAAGACCCGGGTTCGAATCCCCACATGGGTACAATGAGTGAAGCCCATTTCTGGTGTCCCCCGCCGTGATGTTGCTGGAATATTGCTAAAAGCGGCGTAAAACCAAACTCAGTCAGTCAGTCTTTGAACACTGAGCAACTTGTAACTATGAGCCTACTCTTATATGTATTGCTTAGCGTCTTCAGTTTAAAGAACATAGTATAATTTTCACGTCATTTCACGTTACCAGCACTGCTTGTTATATTACTTATCCTTGATATGTGATAGTAAGTATTAGGTTTAACTCCGTTTCAAGCAATATTCCATCAATATTTAGCAGGGGGTGCCAGAAAGGGGCTTCGTATCCACATGGGGAACAGAACTTCGACCTTCTGCCTAACCAGCGAACGCTTTACCCACAGGGCCATCCCCCAAATTTGATAATGAATATATCACTTTAACATAATAATCAGTAATAACAATTACTCATTATAAAAACCGGTAAACCTGAACCTTTGACCTCGATGAAATACCATGTACACATTCTTCTACTAACTATTGGGGCGGCGGGGTGGCCTAGTGGTTAAAGTGTTCGCTCTTCAAGATCCAGGTCGATTCCCCTTGTGGGTACAATGTGTGAAGCCCATTTCTGGTGTCCCCCGCCGAGGAATATTGCTAAAATCGGCGTAAAACTAAACTCACGTTTGCACAACTCTACTAACACAACCCAATACAGATGCTCATCAAATATACCAACGTGGTTGAGGACACGAACAACCACACCTCAACTTTAAAACATACAGCAGTCATTCGAAAACATATTAGAAATCAAAACTGAACTAAATTAAATATTTGTTCTCGGTATCAACACACGGAACAGGCACGGAATTTACTAATCCCTAATGCACTTTTGAACATAATGCGGGTGAGCGCGGTTGACTGATAATATTAAATCTATATACTGAACGGAGCAATGATGACTGACTGTATTAAAGCTATATAATAATCGGAGGTAGTCACAGAACGTCCCCGAGCTGATCATCGTATTAGTTTCCTGTTAACCAGCATAATCCGGTGTTGAAGGTAAACAGTACACACTCAAACGCTTTAAATAAACTATTTCTCACTGTCCTGTGAGTGTCTCGGGTGTATTGCATTACAGATCCGAGCTTTTCGATCCTGTGTAGTAAGGAGAGTGCTTCTGTATTCACAACCTGTGGGTAAGGGCTGTGGGGTAGCCCGGTGGTTAAAGCATTCGCTCGTCACGCCGAAGACCCGGGTTCGATGCCCCACATGGGTACAATGTGTGAAGCCCATTTCTGGTGTCCCCCGCCGTGATATTGCTGGAATATTGCTAAAAGCGGCGTAGAAACATACTCACTCACTCACAACCTGTGTCATTCATGATTATTGAATCTTTTCTACTTGGGACAAATGTCTAATTTTTACGAAGAACCGTTTATCTCTGTTTAAAAAAACTAATTGATTATTTTAATTTTAGGTGTTAACACTTCTTTTACTACATATACATATTTTTGTTGTCTCGAAAAAGTATATATATTCAGTGGGCGAGTTGGATTTTTTTAAACTTGAGGTAAAATAATTTGCAGCAGACTTTCTTGTCAAGAGTATCAAATGGTTGGCCCCATGGCGGGAGTTGATAGGTTGACGCCACGCGAGGCTATATCAGTATTTGAGTTCGAGTCCACGGGGGATAAAGGCAAAGAAAGTCCATTGTTCTGTACACATATTCCACACAGACCAGAAACAATAGGGAGAAATCGCACCATCAGACTGTCAGATACACACTGAAATGCATAGCAAAACGCATAAGTTTGGTCACGGAAGGTAATTCATTTGAACCCTACGCCCATTGTTCTCGCGCTTTTAAAGGTAGACTTTCCGCCATTGAAACCGCCATCGAATACGCCTGTATACTCCAATTAACGAATTACCTATTGAGATTATTCTCAAAATTCCCGTGCACCTTGGTCAAACGAATCTGTGGCATTGACTGGTTCGTTTCACTTGATCGCCTTGTTTTCTAAGTGTGCCCGACACAACAGAACAGTTTGATCAGGTTGATGGCGTTCGGTACATTGTAGTCCGGGTGGAATTATTTTGTGTTATTCGGTCCTGAATTAATTGCTACGTCGGATACATGACACATCGGCATGTAAATTGTGGCAGCGGGTGTAGTATTTAACAATAAAGAGTACATATACGTACAGAACTCCCTGCTGTGAATATACAGGTACATGAAGGTGGAAATCTTTTGATCTCGAATTACGACTCGACAAACACATATAGCGTTTACAGACGGAAACTTAGGTCGGAGACAAATCGTGTAATAAAAGAATCCCAATAGAAGCGTACACACCCAAAGTTGATGGGGGCTAGAAATCATGCAAACAAGAAGTATAGTTATTCGACGGTGTATAATATTTGTGTTTTGATGTCTGTTATGTACAGAGTAATACGTTTTGATAAAAGCCAATGTTTAAGTTCTGGTAGGGTACACCCAAAAGTGATGGTGGCTAGAAACGAAGCAAGAACGAAATGGGTATTATATGGCGATGTAATTAATTCACGTATCATAGAGGTGTTTTTGTGTCTGTTACAGAATAGTACGTTTTGATAACAGACAATGTTTAGAGTAGGCCTGCTGCAGTGTTCACCGGTAGTTTATGTTGGGATGTTTGTTTGTTTGTTTGTTTGTTTGTTGCTTAACTCCACAGCCAGCAATTTTCTATCTAAAAAGATATTTTCTGTAAATAATCGACACAAGACAAGGCAATCCAGTGATTTACACGCATTAAGCTACGCAAATGGGATGTCATGGCGACGAAACAAGTCTGTGAGCGTGACATCCGATCCCTAAGTTGCCCTTTACAACAACATGGGCTGCTGAAGACCAATGCTAACCCGGATCTCCACGGGCAGTTGTGATGTGACAATGCCAGGCTCGTAATGTTGTTTGACCCTATGATTTAAATAAAGAAATTGAAATTGAAATACTTGCCTTGCTCCATTTCGAGATGATCCAATCCAGGAAGTAGTCTACTCCTCCGAAGTACTTCTTCATCCTGTCTTCATCCTTCTGGCACTGAGGGCAAGAGTTGCAGTCCTCCGGATGGTGTTTGTCTTTAGGATGAAGAGGATGTTCAACTTCCTTCTTTTTCTTCTTCTTAGGGGCAGCAAACACTTTATCGGTATCCCCGAATGAGTCGAGATGTTCTGGGAGGTCGATTGTCCTCCTGTCCTCGAAGCTGGCGACCGACAGCACGGATTCACGGTCGTCATGGCCGTTGCCCCCGCTCTTATTGTCACCGACAGATGATGTGGAGAGTTCATCAGTGGACCTGTTCAACGAGGACTGACTCAAGTCTTCAAACGTCACACACCGTTTCAAGGAACCGAACCCACTGTCTGCCTCGCTCTTCCTCCGAGACCCGGGGGTCCTTAGAGCGGACTTGTGGGTGCGGCGTCCCCCTGCCTCCACCCAGTCCGATACGGAGATGGTAGACAGCTGTAGGTCCTGGAACCCGTTGTCCGCCACCGTCGTGAAACTCCGTCGTAGAGTGTAGGCGTCAAAGTTGTGTCTGACCTGGGCCCGGGGTAGCAGCATCATCGGGCAGTCGTCGATGGAGATCCTCTTGGTGTTCCGTGGATGGGAGTAGGATGAGCGGGCCTTTCTCCCACTCTCGCGGGCACATGTTGACACCACCGTCCCGGGGTAGTACATCTGGCGGAATAATAGATCCTCTGTCCCTGGCATAACATCTCGTACACTCCGTGGCATTGTCTCAAACATCACCAAAAAGGAATCCGAATTCACATTACTCCTGTATATAAATTACTAATTCATTTATAAAGTTTTGAACAAGAAACGTAAAGAGACATTTCTGTTTTAAGCAGGTTACAAACACCACCAGAGTCCTGTTCTGTACGTCTGGACCTGCGTCTTACTAAGACAGACGGGTACTAAGTGCGGGTATGAATCGGGTATCCCTCCAACACCCAGTAACCCAGTCCATAAATTGGCTGTAACGACCTGCACAACGACTGCTTCATACCAGGAACTTTCCACCTATCGGGTGCGAGGTATAGTCGCCCTAACTAACTTGACCCCCCAAGAGTCGCGACTCGTTTGCTCTGTGAGTCGCTCTTGTCCGTCACTCGGCGAGAGGTCTCGTAGACTCTCTCAACAATCTATATATCATTTTTGTACAAATATGCACCGAAGGCGTTTATTAGCCAATACGCAATGTGTAGGCCTGCACTTGAGGGTTGCGAGCACAAGCTGCAGTGAACCCGCACTGCTGTCGTCAGCGGACCGATCACAAGGATCAGCGCACTTGAAATCGATAGATCGATACGTGACATACACCCATCAGCCAGCTTCTCCTTTCCTGTCTACAGTGAGGATTAGAAATGTTCTGACTGTTGAAAGTGGTTTGTGTTAGAAATGCGATCAATCTAACCGTAATATCTGCATTGTACCCGCAGAGTAAGCACCTTAACGTGCTCCAGGTAAGTGTTCATCACAAAGCATTGCAATCACATTTATCAGCTGACTGTTCGCCAGAGCTTTTAAGCGTGATTGTACATACTTTACGCGCTCTAAGGTTTGGATGAAGCTAGAAGCAAACTTATGCAATTAACTTTTTTATCTTGAGTCTCACAACGTTATCTTCGTTGTTGATGGGAGTGGCGGTTACCAGGTCCCCCAGTGGTGGTCAAGTATACCGCCCACTGGCCAGTATCTAGTCTGTCAGTGCAATCTACAACAGGAGGAAGTCCATGTCATAGGGTTAGGTGGTGGGGAGGGGTGTAGGGTCTTAGGCTGCATCAAGATTACGTCACTCAGTGACCTGCAGTGTCAGTGTGTGTGTGAGTGAGAGAAAGGGTGTGTGTGAGTGTGTGTGTACAAAAATGTATGCGGGTGAGTAGTAGAGTTAGATTGGAACATTTCACACACATGAAGCTATTTGAATATTTGCGAGGGAGGAACCTGGATTTTCATATTTTGGTACCGACACACGTGTGTGTGTGTGTGCGTGCGTGCGTGCGTGCGTGCGTGCGTGCGTTGTTGTTGTTTAACGACGAACTCGGCAATTATCCATCTATATGGCGGAGGTCTGTAAATAATCGAGTCTGGACCAGACAATTCAGTGACCACAGTATGAGCATCGATCTGCACAATTGGGATACGATGACATGTGTCAACCAAGTCAGTGAGCCTGACCACCCGATCCCGTTAGTCGCCATTTACAAGAAGCATGGGTTACTGAAGATCAATTCTAACCGGGATCTTCATGGGGTACAAGCAAGGGTTGCTGAAGATCAAATCTAACCGGGATCTTCATGGGGTACAAGCAAGGGTTGCTGAAGATCAATTCTAACCGGGATCTTCATGGGGTACAAGCATGGGTTACTGAAGATCAATTCTAACCGGGATCTTCATGGGGTACAAGCATGGGTTACTGAAGATCAATTCTAACCGGGATCTTCATGGGGTACAAGCATGGGTTACTGAAGATCAATATTCTAACCCTGATCTTCATGGGTGCTGTGTGTGTTTTTCTTTTTATCTTATCTCTTGGCTTGTATGTTGATATTACATTTGATACTCATTTGATACCTTTGCTTGGATTATTTGGGAGAGTACTACCAGTTTACATCTTTGCTAAAACACAAACTGTAGATTGCTCTCTTTAACCTTACCTCCCGTGAATCTCCACATACCAGAGACCAGTGTTTTCAGATTTCTCCCATCGCGAAAGCCAGGGTTTACCTTGAGACTTGGCATTAGGATCTCTGGTCATTTTCAACGCGAAAAAGAGCAGTGAGATCTAGCGATAAGGCACTTAAAGCCTAGTACTCCATATGCGATATATTGTTCATATTTTTCCACGCATTCTTTGAAATGCAGGCATATTCACGTATGGGTGAAATTAAATGTTTCCGGGCTATATCGGTCACTTGGTCCAGTGATACAATGACATAAAAAACAGTATCTCACTCCTCAAGAACGTCATTACGTTGCTACCCATACCTTGATTGTAAGGTAAACAGTCGGTCTTCTCCTCGTACTGTTCCCGTTCCCGTGATATGCATATTCTCGGTACTTGTGAAGCCGCAGTTTGCTAAACTGCTGCCATGGCAACGTAAACCTGCTCACATATTTAGCGATTTCTTGGATTGGACCATCCTCTTTTATCGAGGATATATTGCCCCAATTCTGTCACGATTACGATCAATATCTGTAGTCGCTTTCAACGGATAAGAGTGAGTGAGTTTAGTTATACGCCGCACTCAGCAATATTCAAGCTACATGGTGTCGGTCTGTAAATAATCGAGTCTGGACCAGACAATCCAGTGATCAACAGCATGAGCATCGATCTGCACAATTCAACGGATAAGAAAAGAAGGCGACATGCGTACTGAATTGACACCGACCTAGTCTGTCATACAGACCCTGAAACAAATATATCAAAGAAAGCCCATGCAAGTCTAGAATATGTGGTAAGTCTAGATTACCATAGTTAAAGAAAGTCTCTGGGCTCCTTTTCATATGTTATTACTATAATTTAGGAACCATTTTGCTCATCTCAGAGACTATAGATGCTAGTCCAACACCGATCACACGCTCTGTGTACCCAGTAAAACATATACTACTCAAAACATGTTAAGAACACCCGATTCCTTTAGTGGAAGAATAAGTTGGGGCTTACGCCGCTTGTAGCAATATCATGTGGGGTTGGTGGATGTAATGACGGGGGCTGGGGGAGAAGGGTTACACCACACAACTATATGTTATGTCACGACATGTCCCAATTTGAAAATTGAAATAACCGAGTCTTCATTACCTATTTTGAGTAGCACAGGTCTACGTATTTCGACTGTGCTGGAAACACCTGTATATTCACGCTGTGTGGATTTGAATTGCATCGAGTGAGTATGGTTTTATGCCGTTTTTTTAGCAATATTCCAGCGATATCACGCCCGAAATTGCATCGAGATGGCGCGCGTATTTAGAAACTTTAAATCACACACTGGGATTTACAGCCACACGCTACAATATGCCCGAGTGGCTTTGTAAGTGCTTTCTGACAACATCAAAGCAAATGTCCGTGATTTACACAGTGACTGTTACCTGAATATAGAATATTTATTAACAAGACACAGTTCCACGAAACACAAACGAGAGTACTGACAAATGGCGACTTCACAATGGCAGACGTCAAATAATGTTCATACCGATAAAGCCCTCCTAATCCAGTCGCTTTAACTCGCTTTCACTCAAAATTCCTCTATCAACACTTCCCGATCTGAATCACCGCTACGAGTTGGTCGGGGGACATTTTAGCAGTATTGAGGCGTTAAATCCGTCAACACGTAAAGCTGGGACAATATCAAAATGGCAGCCAAATGCGCCATGATAAACGATCAGCACTTACACGTTGCTACTTGGACACCTCGAGTGTTCATGGGCTGAACATCACCTAGACACCATAACCCAGCCATATATTTCAGTACAGGTGATCGTGTTCTGGAACACAACTCTAAACACCATGAGGGGTGGTGGGGTAGTCTAGTGGTTAAAGCATTCGCTCGTCACACCGAAGACCCGGGTTCGATTCCCCACATGGGTACAATTTGTGAAGACCATCTCGGATGTCCCGCGCCTCGATATTGCTGGAACTTTGCTAAAAGCGGCGTAAAACCATACTCACTCACTCACTGGTTCGATTCCCCACATGGGTACAATGAGTGAAGCCCATTACTCCTGTCCTCCGTCGTGATATTGCTGGAATATTGTTACAAGCGGCGTAAAGAAAACTCACTCAACACCACGGCTTGGCATTTGCATACACCTTATGCGATCTATAAGTCCTTATATGGGCATAAAACACTGAGGGGATTCTGGGTCGGAATTAGTCCCAGAAACTAGTGCTGCTCATAACAGACGGCTCAGTGGATCCGTACGTTGTCAGCCTCAGTGACTTGCTTGACAGCGTTAGACAACTAAAATAATCAATACCATACCCAGCGTCTGTAAATGGATCATGCAGATAAGAGATTAAAGTGTTTATACAAATGTATGAAAAAACTCTTCGCATTTTCAGCTTCCAAGATTATATTTCCTACGTCACCTTGACTGTTACATGTCGTGTATTGCAAGTGCATGGGCTTAAAGGGTTTGTTGTTAAGAGTAGCATGTGTTGTCACCTTCAATCTGGACGTTTCTGTGTTTGTTGTTATCCCTACCCACCAGTTTCCCAAGCTCCATTGTCACATGGCAGTGTTTGTAGACATTGTAAGCTACCAGTTTCCCAAGCTCCATTGTCACATGGCAGTGTTTGTTGTTATCCCTACCCACCAGTTTCCCAAGCTCCATTGTCACATGGCAGTGTTTGTAGACATTGTAGAGCTACCAGTGTAAAATCTGTATAACATTGTTTCTGTTGAGATGTAGTAGATGTGTGCTAGGTACTATATTTAGTCCTGGAGACAAATAAGGACTAAAACGTCTTGGCCTGTGGGATTATTCCAGTGTAGTCAGACCCATTTATAACAAGAAGACAAAGTCATCAATATCCCCCGCAATGGCAAAATACTCTTTATGAATATGTCTACGAGTTGTGATTATGTCAAATGTTTTGGTGTGTATATAGAAAAGTGGAAGGAGAGTATTGAAAGGTTTTAAAAGTTCTGCTCCGGAAAAGAGCACTACCACCAATTTCAGTCTAAGTCAAACTTGTTGCCATGGGAACACCAAAAATATTTCATTCAGAAATCCAAAACTACCAAAAGGCACCAGTACACCACCAGACCAATCTATGTGCCAAGTTTGGTGAAGAAATAGTAAACGGTTTTAGAGTTCTGCTATGGAAAAGAGCACAACAACAAATTTCAATCTAAGTCAAACTTGTTGCCATGGAAATGCCAAAAATATTTTATTCAGAATTCCAAAACCACCAAAAGGCACCAGTACACCACCAGGTCTATCCATGTGCCTAGTTTGGTGAAGAAACACTGAAAGGTTTTAGAGTTTTGCTCCAGAAAAGAGCACTACCACAATTTCAGTCTAAGTCAAACTTGTTGCCATGAAAACGCCAAAAATATTTTATTCGAAATTCCAAAACTACAAAAAGGCACCAGTACCCCACCAGATATATCCATGTGCCAAGTTCGGTGAAGAAATAATGAACAGTTTTAAAGTTCTACTCCGGAAAAAGGAAAGACAAATGTGCGCGGACGCACGGATGCAGAGACGCACGAACGGAGTCCATTTTAATACCCCGCGCAATTTTTTTTATTTTATTCAGAATTCTAAAACTACCAAAAAGGCACCAGTACACCACCAGATGTATGTATGTGCCACGTTTGGTGAAGAAATATTGAACGGTTCTAAAGTTCTGCTCCAGAAAAAGAAAAGACAAATGTGCACGGACAGATGGACGGACGGACGGAGTCCATTTTTAATACCCCCGCAAAACGTGTTGCGGGGAATAAAACGTTCTGGTAGCTTTTTCTTCTGTATATAAGGGGCAATAACTCTTGCATCTTACCCCACGTCACATGAAGACCAGCAGCTAAGTGTAGATCACTTTTCACCCAGGATCCTCAGTCTTGGCCTATTGTGGAGGCTTGGCGACTGTTGCAGGAGGGAAATATTATCAACACTGACTTTATTACTATAATCACTGTTGTAAATTATAGAATACAACTGTAACTTACATAATAATAGAAGTGACAAAATCCTTTCCACATCCATAGGAAATCAATGCCAAAAGCAGAATCGATAGTACACTTGTGACTATATCATGAGCAGACATTTGTTTCAGCAGTATTACAGATGTATGATGTTGGCAAAAACAAACCAGGTCTGGACCAGACAATCCAGTGATTGTCACCATGCAGTACGATGACAGAGCATGTGTTTAGGATTCACAATGAAATAGTCATGATACCAGGTGTTCGGGAAAAGGTGAGCATATCCTGCCCCACCGGTGGCAATTGGCACACAGAGACTAAACCTCCCATACCATTTTCATTCTCCAATTAAAATAAAGTTTTCTCTGTCATGTTTCACCTGTATATTTATTTCTCAGTGTGAGATAATACTGTAGCTGTTTGTTGTTTACACCACACACAACCATATTCCAGCTACAAGATAGTGGTCTGTAAACAGTGAAGTCTGGACCAGACAATCAAGTGATAGACAGCATGAGCATCGATCTACAACTGGGGTGAGGTGAGGTGAGGTGAGGTGAAATTATGTTTAACGTCGTGCTTGAGAATATTTAGCTCATATGACGACATGCATGCGTGTGTATGTGTATGTGCGCCTGCTTGTACTAGCCCAGACTTAAGCTGGTTTTATAGTGCTAGCCCACTGAGATACCATACCGCAGTTAAGCATGAATACCCCACTTAGACACACTATTCTGACTCCAAGCCGACCAGTCCTTGTTGTACCCATTAATGCCGAGTGCCAGGCAGGGACCAACAAGTACCATATTTTAACGTCTTTTGGTCTGACGCAGTCGGGGATCGAACCCGCGACCTTCCGCTCTCCGGGCGGACTCTCTAACCTCTACACCACGGAGGCGGTCTTGATCTACAACTGGGATAAGATGACTTGTGTCAACGAAGTCAGCGAACCTGACCACCTGCTGTTCACAAAAACATTAAACATTGTTTGGGATATTTGTTACAGTATCATGCTCATGGCATCAAAAACACACTCACTACGTGAAATTGTGTCACTAACTCTCTAGTGACATGTCTAAAGAGGTTTTTGCAAGTGTTTTGAAAGGCTGTCCAGAGTTATCTCCCCTTTTCCAATCATTTTTGTTTTCCATTGGTGCATCCAGGTTATTGAACAGCACAGAGGAGATACTGATGAGTGGATGGATGAGATGGTTTTATGACAGGATGGTTCCAGGAATATCACTGGTGTAGGGTGGGGTGTGTAGGGTGGGGGAGAGGAGTTTGACACCTTGCACCCACATGGGAATCAAATCTGGGTCTTCGGTGTGACAAGTGGATGCTTTAACCACGGACCTTCCCAACCACTCAGAGACACTGGTCATACAGCTGGAGTAAAAGTGATTGAAATACAAACACAAATATAACATCAATAACAAATCTGTTTAATTGTCAGAATTATGAAATGCAATAACAAAAAGACAAAACAAGACCTCCATGAAACAGTCCCATGATTCAAAGTGTGAAATTCTTTCACCGACCACACCTTGACAATTGGGAAGTCAAGTCATGGTCAAATGGCTTTGTTTCGGGCAGTCCTCCAGGCCTTTCAAAAGTGCACCAACTGAAAAAGTTTTTCCAAGGTATATTTTGCATTTCTTACATAACACCCACCATTTTAAGATTTGGGATGCTCCATTTGTATTGGGACCGCCTCCGTGGTGTAGTGGTTTAAGCGCCCGCCCGGAGTGCGGAAGGTCGCAGGTTCGATCCCCGACGGCGTCATACCAAAAGACGTTAAAATATGGTACTTGTTGGTCCCTGCCTGGCGCTCAGAGTCAGTATAATGTGTCTGAGTGGGGTATTCATGCTTCACTGCGGCATGGTATCTCAGTGGGCTAGCACTATAAAACCAGCTTAAGTCTGGGCTAGTCCAAGCAGCCGCACATACACATACACATGCACGCCGTCATATGAGCGAAATATTCTCAAGCACGACGTTAAACCCAATTCCACCACCACCACCACCATTTGTATTGGTTCCATTTGTAAGCTGTGGCTTTCCACAGGTCTTGAGAAGAAACCTGCCCAAGATGTAATGTCCATGAACAACCCTTGTTTTATGTTTCTTGGATGTAGTTTTTGTTGATTCAGTTCCCTTGCGGTCCTAAACGTTCTGCAGGGTTGATAATCAGCTTGCCTTCACCTCACACTCGGTTAGTGTCCCAGATCTTGTGAGTCATCCACACTGATGGGTGGTCTCACATGTCTCATGCACAGACACGTGTCTCACACTGACTGCTGTTCTCACACTCACATCTCCGACACACGTCTCACTCAGACACTTGTCTCAAACAGACTGCTCTCACACTCACATCTCAGACAAACGTCTCACTCAGACACGTGTCTCAAACAGACTGCTAGTCTCACTCTTACATCTCCATTCAGAAACACAGAGAAACTTGTCTCACACACAACTCACATCTCATACACGTCTCCTTCAAAGAGCTGTGTCTCACACAGAGCTCCTGCTGCACACACATTTCTCACACACAGACTACTGGTGTCACACACGTCTCAAACACATACCTCACATGTCTCACAGTCACTGTTGGTCACACACATGCACCGTAGTAGTGGTAGAAATGAGAGTGAGTGAGTTGGGTTTTACGCCGCTTTTAGCAATATTCCAGCAATATCACGGCGGGGGACACCAGAAATGGGCTTCACACATTGTACCCAAGTGGGGAATCGAACCCGGGTCTTCAGTGTGACGAGCGGACACTGTAACAAGCAGGCTACCCTACCTCCCGGTAGAAATGAGAATAATAGACAACTTCCGATGTATTTAAAGACACAATTCCACACATTTTCGACAATATGTTGGCCTATATTTTATATATTGGGCCATATGCACTCACTTTAGCTTCCTATTGATGCAATGAAAGACTTATTATCCCTTAACTTTGCATTAATTCGTTTGAATTTTTTAACGAATACTTCATAAAGGACAATTCATTTGCCTCATAACTTTAAAAAGGTAGTTATCCTTGAAAACCTGAGTTTGTTTTGTTGAGATCATCAGTTTTGAGAAAGTTTTGAAATGTACATGAATTCTGCATCGCCCCTCATAGCTATTCCTCATAGGATGCCACAGAGACGCGCCGCTCTGATTGGTTGAAATTTCGTTCGTGTGTTCAGTGTTGTGGTGACCTTGAAGATAAGGTCAAGGTCACCCAAATTGACTGGTGTCTGCGAATTCCGCCAATGTAGGCTGTCACCAAATTTGAAGACATTGGGTACAACAGTTCATGAGATATCGCGTTAACAAGAATCGGGACGTACGGACGCTGCTGAATACATAGTCCCCCGTTTCGCGTTGCGGCCGGGGACAATTATCCAGGCTATCAACAGCCATTCCAGGTACACATGGGTACAGTCAGGCCTTTGAACTACAATAAAACACAATTTCTGGCCAAATTGTCCGGCTCATTTTCCCAGCACAGGAAGCGGAACACATCAACCCTAGTTCCGCACCAAATGTCACCTACTGGAAAATATCTGTACACACAATAAGCATAAGTGATGGTGATAAAAATGACAGCACTAAATACTTAAAATTGTGGTCAGTTTTAATTACTGGATGGATGTGCTTTTAAAAAGCATAAACATCTCACACTATTTCCTCCAATCACAGCTGTCACATGTCTCTGTCTCTTCAGTGCTTACATATGGTGCTCACTCAGGGAGCATGTGATTCTGATTTAGTGTAGTGGAACCTATAACTTCTTTGGAGACAGAACTCAGTCTTAGACAAAATGATACTAATGTCTGGCGCAAAAACATACATGCAACCTGTGATTGAAGCCAGTTCGGCAAACACCGACAACACCGCGTGCGACAGTTTTTTGATGTACGGAGCAGTTGCTTACATTCCATATATGGCAAGTGTTCTCTGTTTGGAAGCTGTTCACCTCAAAGTTTTAATTATCGAATTCAGGCAAGTCGTAAGGGATGATAAGTCTTTTATTGCATCAATAGGAAACTAAAGTGAGTGCATATGCCCGAATATAAATAATATAGGCCAAAATATTGTTGAAAATGTGCCCTTAAGTACCAGAGTGTGGGCCAGTCGCCATTCATCACCACTCGCCCCCTTTTAGTAACAGCCTGTCCCAGAATAACATGACTTGATCATGAATGGGCCAGTCGCATGTCTGTTCAAGGGAGATAACTGTATCACACATTGACAAATGCTGGAAATTTGTTTTCCCTTTGTTTTTCCCATTCTCGAAAGCCCACACGCACACACGTACCACATTTAACCCACACAGCCTCACACTGACCACACAGCCTCACACTGACCACACAGCTAGGAGTCCTGCACAAAGATCTTGATCAGGTGGTCAGACGTGGCAGGGAACTGGGTCACTGGGCACTGGCCATGTTGTTTCACGTAACCATGAATACATGGATAGCAAAACACATATCTGGAAAGAGAAATATAAACAATTGAACAGACCCATTGAGAATTTGTAAGGGGAGTAATTTCACTGAAATAACATGTTATCATTATTAAGCCATTAAAAGACATTACAGTTTTTCTGAAGCACCCACCCTGATACAGACAAGGCCGTGTCGTTGGTTCGGGCTCTTCCACAAATTGGGCACATAAAGGGAGACAACCTTCTCCCGTCCAGATTGCGGTCACCCTAAAACAGCAAAATCAAATCAGTGATATATCAGCAACAGAAGAAGAATATCTTATAAAGTGGACAAAATCTTGATTTCAACCAGTATTCTTCATTACCTTAAAAGTGATACATATATTCTCATATCTTTATTATGTATTGTAAAGGCATATGATAACATGATATGATAATATATATGATAATAAAGGTATATGAGCTGATATGAAAATAGAAAATGAAACAAGCATCCATGATACTCATCCATCTATCCATCCATTATCCGCCCGGAGAGCGTAATGTCGCGGGTTCGATCCCCAACCGCGTCATACTAAAAGACGTTAAAATATGGTACTCGTTGGTCCCTGCCTGGCGCTCGGCATTAATGAGTACCACAAGGACTGGTCGGCTCGGAGTATAATGTGTCTGAGTGGGGTATTCATGCCCCACTGCGGCATGGTATCTCAGTGAGCTAGCACTATAAAACCAGCTTTAGACTGGGCTAGTACAAGCAGCTGCACATACACATACACATACACACGCATGCATGTCGTCATATGAGCGAAATATTCTCCAGTACGACGTTAAACCCAATTTCACCTCACCTATCCATCCATTACCTGATAACGATGAAAAATTGTTCTGATCGAAAAGTGAAACATATATTATAGTCCTAGTCCATACTAATTGTAAAGGTGAACAAACCAAATGTTTCAGAATATATTTGAAACAAGTGTTGGGTCATATCTGTGTAGCTTACATGTTTGATGCGATGTAAATAACGCATGAGTAAACATTCAGATTAGTTATTTAAATTGGTCAGTATATAGGATCTCCCCTCTATATCTGCAAGCCCTCACTAGGGCAGAGGGGTAGCCTAGTGGCGTAAGTGTTCATTCATCATGATAAAAGGGCCCGAGTTTTATTCCCTACATGGTCACAGAAAGTGAAGCTAATTCTGGTGTTCCTTTTGTGTGATACTGATGATTGTTACTAAAAATGGTCAAAACTACACTCAGCGTTTGAGGGAGGGAGCTTTGCTATGTACTCGGGTTAAATTGGGGATAATAATAATAAAATGGATAAGGATATATATACCGATAGAGCCATATCACTGAGGAGATGCTCAAAGCGTATCATAGCATATATACATATTTACAGAAGACAGAAACAGTAATGACAGTTAGTGGTAGCGTCGGAAGAGGTATGTATTTAGTCCAGATTTAAACACAGATATGAGAGAAATTTCTATAATGAAGTAGCTGCAGGAAAGAAGGATCGAGCACCGAAAGATTCAGTTTATATTCTGGTACAGTCAAGAGCAGTTGGTCAGCTGGCCGGAGATTTTTAGCAGCCTTGCAGTGGACAAACATATCCTGAAGATAGGGAGGGGCATTGTTGTGAAGAGACTGGTAGACGACGAAAAGGATAGACAGCACTGTGTACTCACCCGTGGAGGGTCAGGGATGGGCATTGCTGTGAGGGAGGCAGCTTTACTGTCACTTGCATACCACCAGTCCAGGAACTGTAGAAAGAACATCCCCACTGACAGCCCCGATGACAACACCATCGCTGCTGCACCTCCACCCATCTTCATCGCCAGACCTAACTTCCCAAAGAGACTGAAACAAAAAATAAACCCTACAGTTGAATTTCATCATTGCTTATGATAAGTGGGCTTAACCTATGTGCCCCAGCAAAGTGTCTTCACTCATTCACCAGTACTGATGACATCATGTAAGGGGCCATGGTGTAGCCTAGTGGTTAAGAGCTTGCTCATCACGCCGAAGACCCAGGTTCGATTCCTCACATGGGTACAATGTGTGAAGCCCATTTCTGGTGTCCCTGCCATGATATTGCTGGAATATTGCTAAAAGCGACGTAAAACTAAACTCACTACAGTCCGTTTGGCTCAATTGCAACTAAATAGTGGTTTAGACCATGCCACCATTAGACCAGACATCGTCAGAGTGGACTCTGACAGCAGTTTTTCACAATCAGAGTTGCATTCTGACGATCCCTCTGATGATGACTTTTGAAATGTCCCCCCGCCAAACGATTTGCACTCCTCTGTTGTAACAAATAGTGAAATGTGTCAATATTTTAATGATAGTTTGTTAAACAACTTTTTCATTTTTATTACATCAACTCACAGAGTTGGTCTGATGTTTTGATTATGATCAGCGTTCCATTGAGTATTATATGTTTATTAGTTTTCGAGTTAGATTGCAATTCAACGGTCCGCGTTTGAGCCAAACAGACTGTAACTCACAACTACTTAAATCGAGTTTTGGTTAATATGTGGGGACAAATGACCATGATTATATTTTCCCCTAATTCTCAGGGACATCACCTTTTCAAAAAGAAACCAGACTCCTTTATCTGTTACTAAACTTACCTAGCCTTGCTCCAGTCGGCCGTGACCGTCCCAACACTCGCGTCAAGGTCAAATTCATCCAGGTGTTGCAGACGAGTGCCAGACAGGTGTAGGAAGGGGGAATGCCACGCCCCTTTCCCCAGTATGTAGCTCACCTGGTACATCAAGCATGTTCCCTCCCAGGTCATATGGACATATGGATACATTGACAGGAACGCCCTGATGACCTGTCCGCCAGGTCTTCTAATCTGGAAGACAATACATGAATGAATGTTTTCACATGAGTGAACTTCAAAACAGGTCTGTTACCTGTCAGTTATCAAGTCTGAACCAAGAATAAGGACTATATTTATGGATATGCAACTTCTTTATTCTGTATAGGTCATGTTTCGACGTAGATTCTAATGTCGTTGTCACCACTTGCTTGCCAAAGACATTAGAATCTATGTCGAAATGTCGCCTATACAGAATAAAGAAGTTGAATATCCATAAAAAAAATCCTTATTCTTCATCTACCCAACTTCTAGAATGCCAAAGGAGTCTGAACAAGTCAAACCAATGGTTGATAGCATGAGTGACATATGGATTTCTGGTAAGAATTCAGTCTCCAGCAACCAATACCTGTCATACAAGGCAACACTCTTAAATGACTTTGCTATGACATTGTATCCCAACATTGAGTGAGTGAGTGAGTTTAATTTTACGCAGCTTTTTAGCAATATGCCAGCAATGTCAAGGCGGGCGACACCAGAAATAGGCTTCACACATTGTACCCATGTGGGGAATCGAACCCAGATCTTCGGCATGACGGGCGAACACTTTAACCACTAGACTACCCCACCACCCCGCCCAACAGAGAGGATTGATGCTGGTCTGGATCAATCCCTCAAGGAATACCTGTGTTGCTTAATTAACTTATCAACTGTGTACTGACTACACACCTGGGATCGCCCATCTGTCCCGTACTTGTGACGCAGATCTTCAAAAAGCTGGTCCAGCTTCGTCTTGATGTACGGCACTGCAACCTGAAATACAATAAACAGTTGGGGATAAACCTTTGTGATTTCAAAATGGTGGGATTTAGTGAGCATGTTGATTATTTGATGCCTGGAAATATAATTTGGAGAGCGCTGCACAAGCCAGCAAAGCCAAAACAATTTAAAAAAGCTAAATAAAAGTTGCATTTTTCTGATATGCATTATATAGAATACAACATACTGCATGCCATGTATTTAAATTTGGGACACGATATTTATCATGTTTACCAAGAAAACATTCACTATATGTTCATATATACTTTTTCAAAAAGCCCAAGTAGATTTCATTGACTTAAATACCATTCAGCAACATTTTTCAGTCAGAAAATACCTCTCGGGTCAGTTGGTTCCAGTTAAATGGTGGTGGTCTGTATATAATCAAGTCTGGACCAGACAATCCAGTGATCAACAGCATGAGCATTGATCTAAGCAACTGAGATATGGTAACGTGTCAACCAAGTCAGCGAGAGTGACCACCCAATCCTGTTAGTCACCTCTTACAACAAGCATGGGTTGCTGAAGACTAATTCTAACCCACATCTTCACAGGTAGCTTTAGAAGGAGTGAGTGTGGTTAAACTAGGCTTGAACAGTATTCCAGGCATATCATGTAAGGTTATGTTGGCTGAAAACCTAAACTGATGTAGGTTTACGATGGTGCTGACATAAAAAGGGCAAACGGAGATGAGAACCTATGATCATAGGTTTCTGGCTTGCCAAAGGGAGATAACTCTGCATAGCTAGATGTTAAACACTGCTTTCAACAGAATTCCAACCATAGCATCATGAGCTTTAAAATGGGTAAAAGATAATGAACACGAAGCAATAATTTTTACTGATTCGTTGTCAGCTGTACAAGCAATTCACTCAGGTGTACAAGGTCCACGCAGTGACATACTATACGACATATTGTATCTTGATACTGTTTTAAATTCCATGCACATCAGCTGTGATATTGTTTGGATTCCTGCACATGTTGGCGTTGCTGGAAACGAAGTAGCTGACACACTTGCTAAGATGGCTTGCAACAGACCACAACCAGATATTCATTCAATTAAGCCCATTCCAAGAGATTACTGGTTTGTCATTTCATCTTCAATAACTGCATCTTGGCAAAATAAATGGGATAATGAAACTACAGGTAGACACATGTACTCTACTTGTCCTGTAGTCAACAAACATTTTAAAATTCGTCAGCGTTGTCGCAGAGATGAAGTTGTTTTAACTCGTCTCAAGCTGGGACATTGTGGATTAAAGGCATATAGAAGTATTTTAGATAAAGACCTATCTCCTCTATGTGAAAGCTGTAACTTACACTGCCCAGAAACAGTTCAGCACTACCTCATTGAATGGCCAGCTCATGAAAACCCATGTAAGGCTCTTAAAGAAACTGTGCTTAACAAAACCCAAAATACTTTTTCAATGAACGCAATACTTGGCGATAACTTAATGAATGGTTGCATACAAAGAGCTGTTTTAGACTTCCTCGTTAAAACGGGTCAGTACGACGTAATTTAACTGAACAAAATTAAAACAGTTTGTTAAGTGTTGGACGCATATAGGCCTTTTACGGCCCAAGGTCGCCCTAAAACCGTATCTACCTACCTACCTAGCATCATGATCATGGCGTATCAGCTTAATGTGGGAATATCAGCTTACGAAGCCCAAAGTGATGCATGTGTCAGACAGTGCTGACAAACCTGGAAATATAACCAGGGCAAACAGATTAGAACCCATCACTGTAGACTTCTGGCTTGATAAAGGGAGACAACTTTGTACAGCTAATTGCTGCACCCACCACTGTCCAAACCATGGCATAAATTCTGCAGGTTGATTCCCTACCAGTAGGAAGACAGAGAGCCAGTGATGTCTGCGGGACAAGCTACCAGATGGGTCAGCAGATGGAACACGCTTCAAGTCATAGAAGTTCTCAGCAAAAGATCCATCTGCAGATCAGTATTGTATTCTGTTAAGTCAAAAATAATTCAAAATATGCCACACATCTCATAATCATGTTTAACAGATAAAAATGTATTTCTTTACAAAAGAATTTCAGCTATGTGATGACGTTCAATTCGATGGATCAAACAATCTTGACTTTGATATCAGGAATATCTATCTATGTAATACAATGACCAAGCCGGCAAGTTTGTCCCCCTCATCATGCTGTTCACCTCTTATGAGAATGATTTATATTACTAAGGTAAAGCCAATTTGAAATATTGAATCTTTCAACACATTCAACATTGTTCAAAGTAGCTGAGTATGCAATGGCTAAAAATGTTTAACCAGCTCATCAACAGATCACATCAAAGGTATATTTTGGTATGACAAACCAATACTCACTGTATTTCTGGAGATGGTAATGCTGAACAATGAAGTCTAAGAAAGCGTACACTTCGTCATAATTTCTCATGAGCCAACCAAACAATGCAGGACGATTTTCTGCAGCTACCTAGAATTGAAAGATGTGACAAAATTGAACAAAATCATGAACACATGATGGAGAAAGAAAAATTGATTTCAAAATTTTGTGTAGCATTCATTAGAATTCTAAGAATTGAGACTCGATTAGTTTCTTTGCCCTATTGATAGCAGGTGCCCCGGGAAACAATGTTGAAGGGGTCGTTGTCAGATATGTACCCCAGGTATGTTTAGGTATACAAAAAAACTACCCTACACAAAAATACAGAAACATACAGTCATACTCCAAACGACAGACAAATCCAAATTCCTCAAATTAAAACCGAAACCAACTGCAAAGTCGTTCCCATTTCACAGATTGAGTGGTATTGTGCATAATGAAATATTCATTACTGAGTGTGCTTGTTTCTTGTATAACCAGTGTATGAAATGAAGCCCGTCCGACTGCCTGAGACGGTCTAGATTTCTAACGGACGGTCTAAATTTACAGCTAGCCAGCCCGATAGGCTGGTAAATTTTTTAGATGTTCCATACATCTGAGTAAATTCACCATACTTGGTGTGGTTAAATCCATTTTGGGCTGGTAACATTTTGAAGTTACCAGCCCTTATGTCTGGCTGGATTTTTGGCTTATTTCACACACTGGTATAAGACAATCTATAGCATTTGACTGCTGGAAATCCTTCCATCAATAAAACACAATCAATAAATCATAGTCCAGAGTTTAATTCGGACTAGATTGTTCGATGACATACACATTGACAGTATGCAGGTATGAGTGTTTTCCAATACTGAAACTTGGGGCACACATAAAGCCTGGTATGATTCATAAAAACACTTTGCTACGTTCCACATCTACATCTAAATAATGTTCGTTCCTTCGTTATTCATAATAATCACAAACCGTTCCTTGTCACATGTAAAACACATGTTTTAGCGCTTCCCTCACTCCTTATGTGGGCGCATGTTCTCGCCATTATACAACCAAGGGAAGTAATTCACTACTAAAAAACGTTCTAACTGCCGTCCGCTAGTGAAAACTTCCAATACGCCTATCTCAAACAATACTATGTATGTATGTATGTATGTCTGTGTGTGTGTGTGTATGTATGTATGTATGTATGTATGTATGTATGTATGTATGTATGTATGTATGTATGTGTGTGTGTGTGTATGTATGTATGTGTGTGTGTATGTATGTATGTATGTATGTATGTATGTATGTATGTATGTATGTATGTATGTATGTATGTATGTATGTATGTATGTATGTATGTATGTGTGTATGTATGTATGTGTGTGTATGTATGTGTGTATGCATGTATGTCTGTGTGTGTATGTATGTATGTATGTATGTATGTATGTATGAATGTTTGTATGTATGTATGTATGTATGTATGTATGTATGTATGTATGTATGTATGAATGTTTGTATGTATGTATGTATGTATGTATGTATGTATGTATGTATGTATGTATGTATGCATTGACTACCTGAGTGGGGTCACTCAATCGCGTGACTGCCTGATCACAGACAGGGAAATTCTGCATGTCACACAAAAACGCGTCTAAACGTGTTATTTATGAAAATAATGAAACAAAATTGCTACAGTCATTGATAGGTGTTCAAGTTATGGATTGACACGAATGAAAACGTAAAAAGAAAACTTTAAATAGTCAAATTTTGACAAAATATGTGCAAAATTTGACGATATTGAACAGCGAATTTCATCTATGTGCATATTTTTCAGAAACTTATGGTTAGTATTTTCCAAAAGCTCATTCATCGCAGATTCATGATCCCGTGTTAATTGAAATGCAAAAAGAAATCAGCAATTTAAAACGTTGGGTTTTGTATGTACCAACATGCTAGGAATCAATTAACGGTATAGTTAATGGTTACATGTTCGGCTAGAATGCACTTTACCGGGCGCAGCCCTCGCTGCTCCCTTTACGATCCTTAGGGTTAGCGTATGCCACCCTTTACGATCCTTAGGGTTAGGTTAGTATGCCACCCTTTACGATCCTTTGGGTTAGGGTTTAGGATTGTTAGGCACCCTTTACAATCCTTAGGGTTAGGGGTTAGAGTTAGGGTTAGGGAACCCCAGCAGCGCTAATTAATCTGAAAAAGTGCAGTACTCCCACATGTTCTAATGTCTATAGCCATGATAACTGTAGACAACATTATACCATACATGACCAACTGATCGATAAGGTAAGTCGTGCTACCAATATACCAACCCTAACTGCGTGTTTCAGTGCTGGTCTAACGGTCACCATCAGACTCTCCTGGGCCAGAACTTCAAATATCGTCGGTCGATCTGTCACACTGGCCGATGTGATGTGTGCGCCGTGCTCGGCCATGACGAAAGACACTTGGCCACTTCGTATCAGCCAATATACTTTTAGTGTTACAAGAATACGGACAAGCTCATCTTCATTAATCTGTTCATTCACACACTCCCCATTGCAAAATAAAGATTGTCACGACCTACTCATGGTAATTGTCTATTCATTGACTATGTAGCTACATTTTGAAATGCTGTGCAAACGGATTTCCAAATGAGTTCTTGAAACAATACACACGATCAAGATGCAAAATTCCAATAACTTTCGGTCCCACGGAACCTGTTAGGTCAAAGGTCAGATGTAGTTGAAGGTCAACGCGCAAGCGCTCTGGAGGAAAATTTAGCCGGAGGTAGGTTTCCAAATCGGAATAATCCTTTTGCATATTTTACATTCTGGGACCATGACAATATTTTTATGAATGATATGTAACCTTAAGTTACCAGTTTCGTCACGATTTCAATCCATATATATTTATTCATTGCGGACTTACTGATTGCGGAACCGGTTATCGAATCTCTGTTGTGAGTCCACTTCCGGTTTGATGACGGTGTCCTGTAAAATTAACATTTAGTCAGTACATTTGTGTGTGTGTTTTTACCTCACAGAGTTGAGAGTCGTTTCTGGGGTATGTAATTCATCGTGATTTTGCATTAGCTATTATTTCATCGGCTTTGACCTATTTCAACTTAGAACGATTGCACTGTTTCTGTCTTGTCACCCACAAATTGTCCCAATCAGTCAGACACACCCCCAATTAGACAGTTGAATTCTTCATACTTCGATTTTTAATGTCCTGTGAACCTCAATGCTAAGAAAATAAGGTGCAACGGTTAGGACGGTTGCACATCGTTATTACTGATACACTTTGAGAATTAACTACATGCTTATAAAATGATTACCCCAATCACAAACGTGATAAACATCACATAGCATATTGCTTTCAATCTAACATTTGAATGCGCCTACACTGCCTCTGCCAAGCTATTATATGTAACCAAACGACTCGACTTCTGTATGAATACATATGTGAGCAACATTATATTTAATTGAAAGTAGAAGACTTGTATTCACATTTGTTGCGAGTACCAATACTTGTGTGTCTGTCCACTTATTAATCATCCTTGGTAGCACATATGTATCCCGGTGTCAGGGGTTTTCGACGATGTAAGACAAAAACGTAATTTTTCTCTGTAATAATACTAATATCATTTAAAGTTTTTATTTTACTAACCTCAAGTGATAAAGGATATATTCATCTATTTCACACAAAAATATCAAGTGTTTCCTACAAAAATAGCGTTGATGACATCGTATCGTCGAAACAGTGGCCACTCATAACATCCGGGTATTTTGTATGGGTTTTCGACGATGAGCCATACTTTTTGCTCTGCACTGCGAGGGAGTGTTGTGGTCACGTGGCTTCCTATTTATATATTACCTGCCACCAGCAGACGACTGATCTTACTGAATTTTCGCTTGCTATTTTTTGTTATAAAGGCAACTGATTTTGCATCTAAAGTGGTATTAACGATCTCGGGTAAATAATATTGATGTTTGTTTGCTTTTTATATAACTTTACTTCCCGATTTCCATTGTCAATAGAACTTCTCATGACAGCGACTGGGCACCCGCCCTACCAGTGAAACTGTTTGTGCACTCCGATTGCACTCATACTCACCCAATATAGCGTGAGCAATGTAATCGTCGAAATCACCAGAACGTCGAATTCAGCTCGTGTTGGGATATCCATATACATTCCTGTCTTAAAGCTTATTTTTTACCGAGGTCAGTTATCCAGAATTCTTGTTAATTTTTCCAAAATGCAAGACAGTATCAACATATGTTAAAATCTATTTTCCAAAAATATTGTTGACAGTTTGACCTGTATAAAGGTAAATTTCAGCTCCAGTTCTATCCATGTCTACCAATATTTCACATCCTCAACAATGCTTCTGTCACTATCTTTACCTCACAGTGTTACATTTACAACATCACAATTTAAAATAGAAATCATCGTGCAGAAGCACAATGAAACTCATTATAGAACATTTCTCTCTGTTTTTTTCACCAATGAAGTTACAAATATATAACTGTTCCATTTAATAAATATCAAATTGATTTGTAGGTCAGGAGCAATTGCTTGGAGAACAATCCTTTATTCCATCTGCATCCAACAAGCTATTGATATGCTGAAGATCATGAAACAATCTATTCTTCTCCCTGTTAAGACAAACCCGTGAAGATATGGGTTAGATTAGGTCTTCATCAACCCATGCTTGTTGTAAGAGGCGACTAACGGGATCGGGTGGTCAGGCCTGCTTCCTTGGTTGTCAGACTCATGTCATCGTATCCCAGTTGCATAGATCGATGCTCATGCTGTTGATCACTGGATTGTCTGGTTTAGATTTGATTGTTTACAGACTGCCACCATATAGCTGGAATATTGCCGAGTGCAGCTAAAACCAAAACCCTGTTAAGACAAGAAAATTGGTGTTTGGCTATTTTCCACAAGGCAGACGATTAATGTATTTTTTACCCCAGCCAACAAACTTTCCCATTTCTGAAGAAACTGCACTGAAAAAGTGTGTTTCACCAAAGTGATTACCTATGATGGTGACACACCTGTGCCTGGTGTGATGATTTTCTCTTCCCTTTTCAGGTGTACAAGTAAAAAACCTCCAAGATGACTGATTCCAAATATTTCACAACCACCAAGAAAGGTAAGAAAAAATGTACACTTTTGTAATGTAGGTATCATAGTGTGAGATTTCTGTACATTTTCTCAACACCAATTTTTTTATTATTAAGTAAAGTTAAGAGTTCTTTTATCCATCTGTAAATCAGATATTTCCACAAAGAAGATAAATATATTTTTGCATTGTTACTTGTATAACAGGTGAGATATTTGAGCTGAAGGCCGAGCTCAACTCCGACAAGAAGGAGAAGAAGAAGGAGGCTGTAAAGAAGGTCATCGCCAGCATGACTGTGGGCAAGGATGTCAGGTAGGTCTGACACAAATCTGTAACCTGTGTCTGTCTTAAGTGGTGGGGTAGTCTAGTGGTTAAAGTCTTCACTTGTCACGCTGAAGACCTGGGTTCTAATATGGGTACAATGTGTGAAGCCCATTTCTGGTGTCCCCACGCCATGATATTGCTGGAATATTGCTAAAAGCGATGTGAAACCATCCTCACTCACTCACAAGAGGTGACTACATTTATATGACGAGGTGGTCTGACTTTGCACTTTGTAATTGTACCCTGAGTGTGACATTGCTGATAACAGGACTGTCTTTTGCTGAGTACATTGGTTAAGGACTGTCATCGTATTGCTGGAATATTCCTGAGTGCTGCATTTAACACCAGTCAGTGTTGTCATAGTAATCTGTGAGTGTAGAAATATAAACAATGGTGCTATGTATTCTGATGGACAAATAGATCGCCGGGATAGAAATAGCCACAAGTTCAGTTGTCTTGAGTGGAATTCAGAGAAAAGACTTCAATGCTTTAACCCAAATCTAGTTATTTAACAAAAGTGACCAGTCCAAAATGAACTGCAGAGCAATAGTTTCTACTAAGTACGTTATGATTGTCCAAGCATGGCACCTAAACATATGAAGGCCACACTGAATTTACTGTATCCTTTGATCCATAATGAATTAAGTTAAAACAGTGGATCTGTTTGCAACATTTCCTCAGTAATTGACTAGGAACTTACAGACTTATTCCAGCATCCATGTAAGTATGACAACACAGGGTGATGTGAGAGAAATGTTTCAGTGCTCTGTTCCCGGACGTGGTCAACTGTATGCAGACCGACAATCTGGAGCTGAAGAAGCTGGTCTACCTGTACCTGATGAACTACGCCAAGAGTCAGCCAGATATGGCCATCATGGCCGTCAACACGTTTGTCAAGGTACTTACAGTTTGCCATCTTCCACAGATTCGTACATCCCTTCTTAGTATGAATCTTAATTTCAGGAAACCCGTGAAAATCTGGGTTAAAATTGGTCTTCAGTCATAAGAGGGGACTAATGGGATTGGGTGGTCAGGCTCGCTGACATGCCATCGCATTCCAGTTGCAAAGAACAATCTCATGATGCTGCTCACTGGATTGTCTGGTCCGGACACGATTATTTACAGACCGCCGCCATATAGCTGGAATATTGCTGAGTGTGGCGTAAAATTAAACTCACTCACTCCTTACATGAGTAAATGTGCTTTTGCAGGAAACCCGTGACAAACTGAGTTAAATTTACATAAAATTGGTCTTCAGTAACCCATGCTTGTCGTAAGAGGCGACTAATGGGATTGGGTGGTTAGGTCGTTAGGCTTGGACTTGGTTGATACACATGTCATCGCATCCCAATTACAAAGAACAATCTCATGATGCAGCTCACTGGATTGTCTGGTCCAGACACGATTATTTAAAGACTGCTGCCATATTGCTTGAATATTGCTAATTGTGGCGTTAAACAACCATCCAACCTGTTCTGGTCATATGAGGTTGTCAGACTCTCTAACATTGTGACCCGTGAAGGTCCGGGTTAGCATTGGTCTTCAGTAACCCATGCTTGTTGGAAGAGGCGACTAACGGGATCGGGTGGTCAGGCTCGCTTACTTGGTTGACACGTGTCATCGGTTCCTAATTGCATAGATCGATGCTCATGATGTTGATCACTGGATTGTCTGGTCCAGACTCGATTATATACAGACCGCCTTCATATAGCTGGAATATTGCTGAGTGGCGTAAAACTAAACTCACTCACTCACTCACTGACATTGTAGATCGCATTTTATTGTTCCTTGACAGTGTTTATTAGGTAATAACTCGATTGTTTTGTCCAACAGGACTGTGAGGACTCAAACCCTCTGATCCGGGCCCTGGCGGTGCGGACAATGGGGTGTATCAGAGTGGACAAGATCACTGAGTACCTGTGTGAGCCCCTGCGCAAGTGTCTCAAGGACGAGGATCCCTATGTGAGGAAGACTGCTGCGGTGTGCGTCGCCAAACTCCATGACATCAACGCCCAGCTGGTGGAGGACCAGGGCTTCCTTGACCTCCTTCGTGACCTCCTCTCGGACTCCAACCCTATGGTAGGTACCCGTGAAGGTCTGGGTTAGAATTAACCTTCAGTAACCCATGCTTGTCGTAAGAGGTGACTAACGGGAACGGGTGGTCAGGCTCGCTGGCTTGGTTGACACATGTCATCGGTTTCCTATTGCGCAGATCGATGATCATGCTGTTGATCACTGTATTGTCTGGTCCAGACTCGATTGTTTACAGACTGCCGCCATATAGCTGGAATATTGCTGAGTGCGGCATTAAACAAGAAACAAACAAACAAACAAAAAGAGATTCAGCAGTAGTTAATCAATTTTGTTTTGTAATAGTATCATACCCTATAATAACATCATACCCTAATACGACCGCCTCCGTGGTGTAGTGGTTAGAGTGTCCGCCCGGAGAGCGGATGGTCGCGGGTTCGATCCCCGACCGCGTCATACCAAAATACGTTAAAATATGGTACTTGTTGGTCCCTGCCTGGCGTTCGGCATTAATTGGTACAACCAGGACTGGTCGGCTCGGAGTCAGTATAATGTGTCTGAGTGGGGTATCCATGCTTCACTGCGGCATGGTATCTCAGTGGGCTAGCATTATAAAACCAGCGTCAGTTTGGGCTAGTACAAGCAGCCGCACATATACACACACACACATGCACGTCGTCATATGAGCGAAATATTCTCAAGCACGACGTTAAACCCAATTTCACCTCACCTCACCTCATACCCTTATACACTGCTGTCAAAGAGACATACAAGGATTCCTTTGTTCTGCCAACTGACTCATGCTGTTCTGCCAGGTTGTAGCTAACGCTGTTGCCGCAATCTCCGAGATCCTGGATGCCTCACCCTCGGCTCACCAGGTGCTTGAGATGAACTCTGGCACCATCAACAAGCTCCTCACAGCTCTTAACGAGTGCACAGAGTAAGTGGCCTGTATTATCAAGGCAGATTTTATCAAACATGTTAAAACCAATCACCAGAACTTGAGGAAACTTCCAGGCTTTGAATACAGAGAGAAGTCATACCCTGTTAAACATGATATAGATATTAGTGATACCCTGATATTTATATTAATAATAGTTGTGTGTCACACCCAATATTTCCTCATATGCTGATAATGATTCCGTATCATACCCAGAAAACAATGTTGAATTATTTGCTGTTAAAGATAATGAATCAGATGATATTTTCTGATTCAACTTCCCATAATTTTCATTGTGTAATAATGGTTATCATTTGGACTATAAATTCACACCGTTTTAGCAACAAATCAGTGCAGACTTTGCCCATTGAGATAATTGTATTGGCACATTAATACATAACACTATCAGGAAAATAGTCCATCATAATCTGACCTCTGGTCATTACCATGGAGGAGCCAATCACGTTGCTTGGATTTCACGTCACACATTTGACAGCACTTATCATGTTGTGTTTCTCAGCCTCAGGTGTGTAAGAATGTTTTCTTGTGTTTCAGGTGGGGTCAGGTGTTTATCTTGGATTCCATCTCCAACTATACACCAAATGATGACAAAGAAGCCCAGAGGTGAGGACAGTGCTCCGAGTTTACTCAAGGTCGTCTGTGTGTTTGGCCGTCATCTATAACTTCTGATAATTGTACTTGTTCATGTTGATTGGAACATTATACAAACAGTAAACTACAATTATAACAAACATCCATATAATGAAATCAATGAACACATGTAACACATTTTATATTTGGGATTATAGTTTCTCAGTAAAGTATAGATTCCAGTACTTTTGTTGAGTTGAGACCCATCCGGAATTTGACTCCACACATCAGTCAGGCACCTAATCGCCTGCTCACAAAGTCAGCCGCCCCACTGACTCAGCCACTGCGGCTTCCACAAAGTCTGCAGCACATTCCACTGCAACTCTCAAAACATGCGAGTCAAATATTAACTTCCAGTTGGAGTCAACCATTCAGATATTGGAAACTAGTTTCATGATCATATGATTGTCAAAGAAATATATGCTCCGGTTGCTTCCTTGGAAGTAGACTCAGTTCAGTTGTCCGGGTTCGATTCCCCACATGGGCACAATGTGTTAAGCCCATTTCTGGTGTCCCCCGCCGTGATATTGCTGGAAAATTGCTAAAAGCGGCGTAAAACTAAACTCAGTCAGTCAGTCTGTTCAGTTGTCTGAACACATTGACCTTCATTACTGCTTTTATGTCAAATTCTGAACCTTGAACAGTTTTATTCCATGTTTTATGTTTAGTCAGTGCAATGGTTGTTGATGTAAACAAGCAATCCCTGTTTTACTTGACAGTGTGTGTGAGAGAGTGTCTCCCCGCCTGGCACACGCCAACGCAGCTGTGGTTCTGTCGGCTGTCAAGGTAAGCACAGCTGTCTCTCTATTGTCTTGAACCTCAGTGGTTCTGTCGGCTGTCAAGGTAAGCACAGCTGTCTCTCTATTGTCTTGAACCTCAGTGGTTCAGTCCTTGGCCATGAAGATCTGGGTTAGAAATGATCTTCAGTAACCCATGCTTGTCGTAAGAGGCAATTGACGAGATTGGGTGGTCAGGCTTGCTGATTTGGTTGACACATGTCATCATATCCCAATTGCATAGATCGATAAGATCGATAAGGCATGGCTTCTCGGTTCGCCAGAACTATAACTTCAAATAATTACAATCTGTCACACCCACTAACATGCACATGCATACACATCATTTTGCAACCTACTACCCAACTCCATCACTGCTGCTTGGTGGTGACATTATACAATTATAGACTCTTGTAGAGGTGGATATCGGTTTTTATTGACCTGAGTAAAACAATATCGACTGAGCTTGCGAGGTCGATATTGTTTTTCTCAGGTCAATAAAAACCGATATCGACCTCTACAAGAGTCTATAATTGTTTTATTATATAATGAAAGAGAAACGGGTTTTAACATAAACTTTTAATGCACACACTGTGCCATCTATCCGAGTGATCTGATTGGCTGAAAAGCGGGGGAAGCCCCTTCGTACGGGATTCCTTGTCTATTTTTAGTAACCCAAGTCAATATTGTAATTTATCAGAAAACTCAAGTCAATATCGTGTTTTGTAGTCAATCATGTGACTGTCTTTTGACCAATCGTGGTACAGGAAAAATGCTACCTATATAATAATGAGGCATGTCGGTTTTGGTGCAGGTGATCATGAAGTATATCGAGATGCTGGACCCCCACAGTGACTATGTGACCCTGCTGGTGAAGAAGCTGTCCCCACCCCTCGTCACCCTCCTGTCTGCTGAGCCCGAGATACAATATGTCGCCCTCCGAAACATCAACCTCATTGTGCAGAAGAGGTGAGTGTTGGTCGTGACTCTTTGGTTTTGCATCAGCTTCTTTTGAATTGTGGGGCATGGTGTAGCCCAGGGTGCTTTTGTACAAAACAGCCATTAGCACTAAGACTACCTTAAGTCTGTGGTAATTGTCCGCTTGTCACGCTGAAGACCCAGGTTCGATTCCCCACATGGGTACAATGTGTGAAGCCCATTTATGCTGTTCTCTGCCGTGATACTGCTGGAATATGGCTAAAAGTGGCGTAAAACTAAACTCCTCCCTCACTTTGTTACGGTATGGAAGTTTCGTCACCTTGGTACTAGCATCCAGTAGTCTAATTCACAGCTCAGAGTTATGCCCCTTGGGCATCCAGCAACCTAATAATATTTGGAAAAAAAATTCCCTTCACCCAAAGTATGGCTTTGTAGAAGTGACTTGGATTTCACTGATAACTGGACCCATGGAGAGGACAAGGCTTTAATGATCGGTTTGATTGTTGCAAGTCAGTGTTCTCTTAATGTAGGACCATGTTCAATTAACACCTGAAGGCTGGCGTCAAGTGCAAGATATAAACATCTGTGAGAGTGCCCCGCACTTTAAAGGGATACGCTTCTATACCTGATCTCCATGTGTGTTGCAGGGGAGACATCTTGAAGAATGAGATGAAGGTGTTCTTCGTGAAGTACAACGACCCGATCTACGTGAAGCTGGAGAAACTGGACATCATGATCAGACTGACCAACCAGGGCAACATCGCACAGGTTCTGGCGGAACTCAAGGAGTAAGTTCATAAGTCTGCAGTCTTAGATGCTTACATACTGATCAGTCAGTCTCTGTGAAGGTTTCCTGAGATGGGTTCGCCCCTTACAGGGCAGTGGGGCTCAGTGGCTTGGGCCCAGTATATGTTGTATATCTTTAGTATTGACTAATTAAAGAGTAGGAGCCAGTTGAGCTAAATGGTCATGTCACAAATTTATTGAAGTGAGTTGCATTTTTATTTCAATGTCAAAGGTTGCAGACTGTCAAGGTCATCCATACCTACCTGTGAAACTTTAGATTACCATTCAATATACTTTGGCTGTCAACCAGTCAAAAGTCTTATATATCTAATGGATAATGATAAGAAATATGACTATTATATCACCATTGGTGCCATTAAACGGCCTCAGGAGTTTCCTAATGTTACTATTCGAACAAGGACATATTTTTACATAAAACTATGCCCACTGCACTCCCCATGGGTGAATAGTGCTGAAACCCATTGCACATAGTGATGCTAAGACTACGATTACTGTAAGCTTATGTGGAGCACGGTGGTGTAGTGGTTAGCATGCTGGCCTCTCACGCCAAAGGCCCGGGTTCGAATCCCGGTGGGGACACCAAAATTTGTGACCTGGGTCTCATACTGTGTTGTGTCCCTGGGCAAGGCACTTCGTCCACATTGCACTCAGTCCACCCAGCTGTTCAATGGGTACCTGAGAAGCGGATGTATGGACCTATACGGTCGCGCGAAGCTCTTAGTAGCAGCTTTGAAAGTACAATTCCGTCAGGGTAATAATGTAACGCCAGAGAGCAGCATCGTGTTGGATTCTAGGCGCAAAAATTAGCATTATTATATTATTATTATGTTAAAGTATGGAGGTTAGGGTTGTCGTAGCATTAAGATCACTTTGTGGGACTGGGTCCTGATTCTTTAGGGGAGGATGAGAAATGTATGACATGTGATTGTGATGGAAGTGTGACCTGATCATGGGGTGTTTGTCAGGTACGCATACAGAGGTAGATGGGACTTTGTGAGGAAGTCTGTGCGAGCCATCGGCCGTTGTGCCATCAAAGTGGAGCAGGCTGCTGAACGCTGTGTGAGCACGCTCCTTGACCTGATCCAGACAAAGGTCAACTATGTTGTGCAGGAGGCCATCGTCGTTATAAAGGTCAGTAACTGAACAATGAATGAGTGAGTGAGTTTGGTTTTACGCCGCTTTTAGCAAAATTCCAGCAATATTATGGGGAAAGACACGAGAAATGAGTTTCACACATTGTACCCATGTGGGGAATCGAACCCAGGCCTTTGGTGTGACGAGCAAACGCATTAACCACTAGGCTACCCAGCCGCCCCAGTAACTGAACAAGGAAAACGATGAAGCATGTTAATAACATGGTGTTACCTGAGACAAGAGTATTGAAATATTGCAATAGTACATGCCATGTACATGTATCATTTAGAACCCATGAAGGTCTGGGTTAGAATGAGCCTTCAGTAACCCATGCTTGTTGAAGAGGCCACTAACGGGTTGGGTGGTCAGGCTCACTGACTTGGCTGGCACATGTCATCGATTCCCAATTGCACAGATCAATGCTCATGCTGTTGATCACTGGATTGTCTGGTCCAGACTCTATTATTTACAGACAGATAGCTGGAATATTGCTGACTCTTGGTGAAACTAACTCCACTCCCCTCACTCACTACTGTAAGATTTAGAGGATTATAACTCATCAATGGGGAGGTGTCTGTCGGGGGCTGAGGGAGATGTTTGTGGGTGTGGCTGGGTGGGTTCTAGAGTTCATTGAGCGAGTGAATGGATGGGTAGGTGGGTTGTCTTTCAGGCGGCCGAGCAAGGAAGTGTGTGAATAGGTGAGTGGGTGAGTGAGTGAGTGTGTTGGGTTTAACACTGTTTGGAACAGTATTCCAATTATATCATTGTGTCGGCTTAATGGTGCTGGAATACCCAAGGAGATGCAAGTATAGATTCAGACATTTGTCTCTTTTGTGATACAGAAGAGCACAGGTATGGTGCAAACCAACCAACATGCTTGGAGCAAACTGGGAATTGAACCCAGGATTGTAGGTTTCAGACATGTCAGTTCTACAAAGTGCCTTAGACAGCTGTGCCACCTTTGTGATGGAAGAAGTGTGAAGGTTTAAAAATAGCCAGTTTAATGAGATTGTGTTTAGTTTGTGTTAATGTTTGGTTGTCTTCTCTCCAGGATATTTTCCGTAAATACCCCAACAAGTATGAGAGCATCATCGCCACTCTGTGTGAAAACCTGGACACACTGGATGAACCTGAAGCAAGGTGAGTGACATTAATTAAGACACATCAATTGCGAAGGATACCACTGTTACCATCTTATCTTTTGTGTGATATCATTGTGGGCTGTATGATGTCACTCTGTGCTGTATGATGTCACTCTGCTGTATGTCACTGTGATGCATGTCACTCTGTTGTATGATATCACACTGTGTTGTACATCGCTGTGCTGCATGATATCACTCTGTTGTATGATATCACACTGTTGTATATCGCTGTGATATCCCTCTGTTGTATGATATCACACTGTTGTATATCACTGCTGCACTGAGGGATTAAGGGTAGCCTAGTGGTTAAAGCGTTGGCTCGTCAAGCGAAGACCCGGGTTCGAATCCCCACATGGGCACAATGTGTGAAGCCCATTTCTGGTGTCCCCACCGCGTGATGTTGCTGGAATATTGCATGATATCACTCTGTTATATGATATTACACTGTGTTGTATATCACTGTGCTGCATGATATCACTGTGTTGTATATCACTCTGCACTGTATTATGTCACTCTGTGCTGTATGATACCATTGCACTGTATGATATCACTGCTGTATGATGTCACTCTGCACTGTATGATGTCACTCTGTGCTGTATGATGTCACTGCACTGTATGATACCACTCAGTGCTGTATATCACTGCTGCATGATGTCACTCTGCACTGTATGATGTCACTCTGTGCTGTATGATGTCACTGCACTGTATGATACCACTCAGTGCTGTATATCACTGCTGCATGATGTCACTCTGCACTGTATATGATGTCACTCTGTGCTGCATGATATCACACTGTTGTATGATATTACACTGTGTTGTATATCACTGTGCTGCATGATATCACTGTGAGGTATATCACTCTGCACTGTATGATGTCACTGCACTGTATGATACCATTGCACTGTATGATGTCACTGCTGTATGATGTCACTCTGCACTGTATGATGTCACTTTGTGCTGTATGATGTCACTGCAATGTATGATACCACTCAGTGCTGTATATCACTGCTGCATGTCACTCTGCACTTTGTATGATGTCACTCTGTGCTGCATGATATCACACTGTTGTATAATATCACTCTGCTGTATATCTCTCTGTTGTATGATATCACTCTGCACTGTATGATATCACTCAGTGCTGTGTGTCATGCTGTTGATCACTGCCAAATTGACCGCCGCCATATACAGTAAAACCTGTCTAAAAGCCGCACCCCACGGACCCGAAATAAAATGCTGGTTTAGACAGGGTGCCGGATTAGACATTAATGATCATAATATCGATGTAAAATGGCGGAGCAAAATTTTATACTGGTTTTGACAGTGTGCCGGATTAGACAGGTGCGGTGTTGGCAGGTTTCACTGTAGCTGGAATATTGCTGAGTCGCGATTGTAAAACTAAACTCACTCACTCAGTGCTGTGTGATAGCACTCAGTGCGCATGATATCACTCTGCTCTATGATATACGGAGCATTATCACTCCAGTGCTGTATGATATCACTCTTTCCAGTGCGATGATATCACCTTTTATTACTCGCCCATGGAAGATACTGCAGTGTAATATTTTACGTGGCAATATTACACTAGTGTAATACCACAAGACATATGGCGTCATAATGGTTACAGTTATGACATCCACAATATTAATGCCTGTCGCGAAAATGGTAATAGACCTTGCTTGACTCGAGGAAAATTGATATGAGTGTCATCACACTGTAATAGTCTACAGGCAATTTCTTTCAATTTATGTAATAAAGTTGCTTTTCATTTCGTTTGATACCAAATCATTAACTCCTTTGAGAGGCATCTTAGAAGATATATAGGTGAAGGAAAACCAAGTTCTATGGATAGTCAACTTCTTTATTGCAATGAGTAACTTCGTTGATTAAAATTGGTATTACACTGAAGGTCGCTTAGTATCTTCTATGTGCATAATTTCAGGGCATCCATGATCTGGATTATTGGAGAGTATGCTGAACGCATATTGACAATGCTGATGAGCTGCTTGAGAGCTTCCTGGAGGGATTCCAGGATGAAAACGCACAGGTAACAACCCCAGTAGTTAAAACAGTCCCAATGTCCACCATTAAAAGTTAGTGTTGCATGTGTTTTGGGTAGCTATGAATGAAAAAAAAAGAACCAAATTGTGCTGGGTTCTGTGTAGTCTTTTGAGAACAAATATCAGTACATATCATGAACATTATCTCATAGCAAGGGGTGAACCCAAAACATTTAATGATTCTTTCTTTTCCTGACAGAAGACTTTGTAATTCCTTCTGATCTTCGATCCTGTGACACAGAACCCAACTGTCCTTACTCGCCTTGGTCACCCCTGTCCTCTTTTTGTTAATGGAACTCTCGCTTGAATCAATCTATCAGCTTTTTCCTCTAATTCATCTCAATGCATATATCTGGAGTGTAGATATTGCCAGTGTAAGAAAGAAAGCCCGTCCCAACGTCCGAGGAGCGGGTGAATTTTGTGGAGGACGGGTTAAAAAATATCTAGTCAGTCCTCATGTCGGGTCAATATTAGCAAACCAATGACATATATATAATGATTATAACCTTTTTGAATATTTACTGCCGAAGGTGTTTTATTTATGTTTGGAGGACAGGCTAGCTTTTGGCAGGACTTGTAAATAATTTGACCTGCCAGTCCTGTGGACAGGCTAGATTTTCTACATCTTTCCTACACTGATATTGCCCGTGTGAGAGCCTCCCTCCCTGTTGTAAATGTGTTGCTGTGTTGCTGTTGTAGGTTCAGCTGCAGCTGTTGACAGCTATAGTGAAGCTGTTCTTGAAGAGACCAACAGACACCCAGGAGCTGGTGCAGCAAGTGCTCCAGTCTGGCCACACAGGTGAGGTGGAACATCTTTGTTTGTTTGTTGTTTAATGCTGCACTCAGCAATATTCCAGATTTATGCCGGCAGTATGCAAATGGTTGAGTCTGACCAGACAATCCAGTGGTCAACAGCATGAGCATCGATCTTATGCAGTTGCAATACAATGACATGTGTCAACCAAGTCAGCAAGTCTGACCACCAGATCCTGTTAGTTAAGCCTCTTGCGACAAGCATGGGTTGCAGAAGACCAATTCTAACCCGGATCTTCACGAGTCAGGTGTAACATCAGTTGTTTGTATATCAAATAAGCAATGCCATTGAACCAATCAAAGCACAGTAGACTACAGTTATGAGTTCATAATCACCTCTAAGGACCACTAATTTTAGTTTCTTATAATTGTAGTTTGTTTCATGCATTTTCAACTAAAGTAGATCTTGTTTCTAGAACCAAGAACAGTATGTTATATCTGTGTTTATTATGGACATGCTTTGAATCACTTCTTCAATGGTCCTTCATACCATTGAGAATAAGATAAAGTATGGGAAATGGGCTCAGTTTGAGATGAAGAGTCCTTTGCGTTTCTGGTTGGTGAGTGTTTTACTTTGTGTTTTCAGGATAGTGACAACCCCTGATCTTAAGTGACCCGTGGTTACATCTACTGGCTTCGCTGCTGTCCACGGACCCTGCTGCAGCCAAGGAGGTGGTCCTGGCGGAGAAGCCTCTCATCTCAGAGGAAACTGACCTGATTGAACCTACACTCCTTGACGAGCTCATCTGTCACATCTCCAGCCTGGCTTCAGTCTATCACAAGCCTCCAAATGCATTTGTAGAGGGCGCGGCAAGGATACAGGCTCTCACTGCCACCACGGTCACAGTCGTAAGTACCCATTGTCCAATTCATAGCAATTCCAAGCTTGAATAGATAGTCAGACTCTGTGACTTCATTGATTGCTTATCACTGTATGCCATTAGTTTAAAATTGTTGTTAGTATCTATCACTGGAGAGGCTGGTGCAGTCACATGTAGCATGTATAATGCTCAGGGTGGTGACACGGCTCGGATATACCTCCTTATATTCATTACCACTCTCTCAGTTACTGTGGATGTGTATACCTCTTGCGGTCGCGGTAGCCTAGTGGTTAAAGCGTTGGCTTATGTCACGAAGACCGGGTTCTCAGACTCCCACATGGTTACAATGTGTGAAGCCCATTTCTGGTGTCCCCTGCCGTGATGTTGCTGGAATATTGCTAAGAGCGGCGTAAAACCAAAACTCAGTCAGTATACCTGCGGGGCGGTGGGGTAGCCTAGTGGTTAAAGCATTCGGTGGTATGCACTCTCACTGTATACCTGCAAGTAATGGAGACTGCACCAGTGTTTGATGTTATGAGCATCTTACAACGGGCATGTGTTGTTGGCAGCTTATTTGACCACATGATTTGGCCACAGTTGTGAGGTTGCCAAAGTACACAGTGCAGAGTTACGTCCCTTGGAAACATCTAAACCTAAATCTGTTCAAAACTCGGTTCGTTCTGACTATAGCCTTCCAATATCAAGCTGACACATTGGGATATACGTTGAGTACTGTTAAAGTAGCATTACACACAACTCGCTCTCTCCACACGCACGCACGCACGCGCGCACACACACACAATACGCACGCGCCCGCACACTCACACACAGAAATACAGACATGGACACACAGACAAACAAACAGAAACATACACAAAGAGAGACACACACACATATTCACCATGTTTGTGTAATAAACTTGAGCATCATGTTAACCCCTCCCACCCTCTTCCTGCTCTACGAAGCGGTTCTCACAGGTGGTGGGTAACAAAGTGGTTAAGGCGTTACCCCTCCATACATAACACATACCGGATTCATACAGGTTCGATTCCCCACATGGTACAATGTGTGAATTCCCATTTCTTGTGTCCCCCATGCCATGATATTGCTGGAATATTGCTAAAAGTGGCGTAAAACTAAACTCACTCACTCACTCCTGCTCTACAGTGGTAATCTGGGTGAAGAGGTGCCAGGCGACACACCCAGCCAGCAGGCGGCTGCTGTTCCCCAGGCGACTGTCATCCCTGGAGCAGACTCCCTCATCGGCGACCTCCTGGACATGGACCTGGACATGGACCTGGGCGGCCCCACACAGTACCAGCAGCAACAACAGCAGCAGATGTTCACCACACCAGCACAGCAGATCTCCACATCCAATATGGACTTCCTCGGGGAAGGTCTGGACAGTCTGGTGAGTAGACGCTGTTGTGACAGGATATAGGTACACGCTGTTGTTTAAGTGTAGTTAGACTAGACGCTGTTGTGACAGGATATAGGTACACGCTGTTGTTTAAGTGTAGTTAGACTAGACGCTGTTGTGACAGGATATAGGTACACGCTGTTGTTTAAGTGTAGTTAGACTAGACGCTGTTGTGAGAGGATATAGGTACACGCTGTTGTTTAAAGTGTAGTTAGACTAGACGCTGTTGTGAGAGGATATAGGTACACGCTGTTGTTTAAGTGTAGTTAGACTAGACGCTGTTGTGACAGGATATAGGTACACGCTGTTGTTTAAGTGTAGTTAGACTAGACGCTGTTGTGAGAGGATATAGGTACACGCTGTTGTTTAAGTGTAGTTAGACTAGACGCTGTTGTGACAAGTGTAGTGCATTGTAGGGGCAGCCATCTTGATCTTCTGAGACCAATACAGTTGTGTTTTTCAATCTGTCAACCCAATTCAGTTTTAATGCAAACTTTCAGTAACTTTTAGGTAAGGACTTTCATTCTGTATGGTTAGTTTAACAGAGATTTGTCCTACAGTTCAATTTGGGAAGTAGAAAATCTGTTTATTGATTCTAATGAATGAAAAATATATCTTTTTACGTGGCATTTTATAACAAGGAAACTGTTACATAGACATCCTTACCAGTGATAATACCAAACTCTGATCAGTTTATTCTGACACGCAGGAAGCCCAGTTGTGATGTTCCCTGCCGTGATATCTCTGGGATATTGCAAAAAACGGCATTAAGACTGTACCTTCACTCAGTCACTCACTCACTTACATACTGATACGACCGCCTCCGTTTTGTAGTTGTAAGAGCATCCGCCCTGAGAGCGGAAGGTCGCGGGTTCCATCCCCGACCACGTCATACCAAAAGACGTTAAAATATGGTACTTGTTGGTCCCTGCCTGGCTCTCGGCATTAATGGGTACAACAAGGACTGGTCGGCTCGGAGTCAGTATAATGTGTCTGAGTGGGGTATTCATGCTTCACTGCGGTATGGTATCTCAGTGGGCTAGCCCTATAAAACCAGCTTAAGTCTGGGCTAGTACAAGCAGACGCACATACACATACACACGCATGCACGTCGTCATATGAGCGAAATATTCTCAAGCACAACGTTAAACCCAATTTCACCTCACCTCCCTCATACTGATACACTATTTTACAAAGGTAAAAAGTAAAAGATGTTAGGACAAACCTTACGACTTTCTGAGAGCACTTTATTTCAAATAATATGTCAGTGGGCAACCATACTGTGTCACTATTTGTACTTGCATCCACTGGAGACTAGATTAGTAGATATTGTCATTGATGACATTTTTGTTTCAGCTTGGTCCAAATCTAGGTGGGGATACATTAGGAGGTCTAGGTGATATATTTGGTTCAGCACAGTCACAGTCCTACGTTCCACCTCAAGAGGTAAGCATTGTCTGTTAGGGTGACCATTAGGGCTATAATGATTGTACACCACTCTATTACAATAGGTGTTGTGAGTGTAAGTTCTGGACCACTGATTTTTGTGCAGGTGTACATGATGCAATGTGTTGAACTGCAGGTGTCATGATACAATATGTCGTACTGCAGGTGTTCATTATGCAATGTGCTACAGGTGTTCATGATACAATGTGTTGTGCTACAGGTGTTCATGATACAATGTGTTGTGCTACAGGTGTACATGATACAATGTGTTGTGCTACAGGTGTTCATGATACAATGTGTTGTGCTACAGGTGTTCATGATACAATGTGTTGTGCAACAGGTTTCATGGTGCAGGTGTACATGATGCAATGTGTTGTGCTACAGGTGTTCATGATGCAATGTGTTGTGCTACAGGTGTTCATGATACAATGTGTTGTGCTACAGGTGTTCATGATGCAGGTGTACATGATGCAATGTGTTGTGCTACAGGTGTTCATGATACAATGTGTTGTGCTACAGGTGTTCATGATACAATGTGTTCTGCTGCAGGTGTACATGATACAATGTGTTGTGCTACAGGTGTTCATGATGCAATGTGTTGTGCTACAGGTGTACATGATGCAATGTGTTGTGCTACAGGTGTTCATGATACAATGTGTTGTGCTACAGGTGTTCATGATACAATGTGTTGTGCTACAGGTGTACATGATACAATGTGTTGTGCTACAGGTGTTCATGATGCAGGTGTACATGATACAATGTGTTGTGCTGCAGGTATACATGATACAATGTGTTTTGCTACAGGTGTTCATGATGCAGGTATACATGATGCAATGTGTTGTGCCACAGGTGTTCATGATGCAGGTGTACATGATACAATGTGTTGTGCTGCAGGTATACATGATACAATGTGTTGTGCTACAGGTGTTCATGATACAATGTGTTTTGCTACAGGTGTTCATGATGCAGGCATACATGATGCAATGTGTTGTGCCACAGGTGTTCATGATGCAGGTGTACATGATACAATGTGTTGTGCTGCAGGTATGGTTAACTGCGGCTAAGGGGAAGGGGATGGAGATGACAGGTACATACGCACGACGCTCCGGCCAGATATACATGGAGCTCACATTCACCAACAAAGCCATGCAGGCCATGGCAGAGTTTGCAGTACAGTTCAACAAAAATAGGTGAGAACTTGGAAACACTGTTAAATACACAGTATTCAGTTTACTGTATCCACTTTGGGTTCCAGGTAATAACAACCAGGGTTGGTTGCAGGAGGCAACATAAATGAATCAGATGGTCAGATTCGGTAATTTGGTCAGATGGTCACATTTGGTCAGATGGTCAGATTCGGTCATTTGGTCAGATGGTCAGATTCGGTCATTTGGTCAGATGGTCAGATTCGGTCATTTGGTCAGATTCGGTCATTTGGTCAGATTCGGTCATTTGGTCAGATGGTCAGATTTGGTCAGATTCGGTCATTTGGTCAGATTCGGTCATTTGGTCAGATTTGGGCATTTGGTCAGATGGTCAGATTCGGTCATTCGGTCATTGCACTCCAGCTGCTTTAATCGCTGCTGCAATCACTGGTTTGTCTGGTCCAGACAGAATTATTCTCACTTTGCCATTGTATCACTAGAATATTGCTGAGTGTGGCATAAATCAACAAACAGTTAGTGACCTAGTTCAACAAAGTTCTAGTGTTTGTGCATTTTGACAAAATGTTGACACAAAAAGATGGTGTTTGATGAAATCATCGGTATCCACTTCATGTTATGTATGTTACTCACTCCTCCATTCATCAACTCACTCACTCACTCTTCTGTTTTCAGTTTTGGTCTGACGCAATCCCAGCCGCTTCAGATCCAAAGCCCCCTTCCCCCCAACAGTACAGCGAGCACGTCCCTGCCGCTAGGTACTAGTGGTGCCGTACAGAAGATGGACCCTCTCATGAATCTACAGGTGAGTACAAGGACAAATTGCTAGAGTTCCTGCAAGCAGCTGAACTGTCACACCTTAACGGGACACAAGGTCCCCGGTCTCCTAGGTCAAGCTGCCAAACATGGTCACCCATCCAGGGACTCCCTGTGACCAATGTTGCTTTGCTTCAACTGATTTGTGACCAGGGTGCCGTTGTAAAAGCGATCTTAGGACTAAGGTGACCGTAACTCCCACACCTTGACATAAACTTAAGGTAGTCTTAGCGCTAAGGTTGTTTTGTACAACGGCACCCTGGGTATCCCTCCTTGTTTCAGAAAGTGTCCTGAAGACCTTTTGACAAGTGGTTATCTTATTTTCAGAGGAAGGGCATAAATGGCTCCTTTTAGCTAGTCTGGATTCAGATTGCCTGTGATGGGAATGTTGTTTTGTTGTTGCAGGTTGCCATTAAGAACAACATTGGCGTGTTTTACTTCAGCACAGCTGTGCCTCTGCATGTGTTGTTCGTTGAGGATGGTGAGATGGACAAGAAGGAGTTTTTGGCCACATGGAAGGAGATCCCATCCACCAACGAGGTCCAGTACACCATCAATAATGTGCAACACAACGCAGGTAGGTCACTGTCAATAATGTGCAACACAACGCGGTAGGTCACTGTCAATAATGTGCAACACAACGCAGGTAGGTCACTATCAATAATGTGCAACACAACGCAGGTAGGTCACTGTCAATAATGTGCAACACAACACGGTAGGTCACTGTCAATAATGTGCAACACAATGCAGGTAGGTCACTGTCAATAATGTGCAACACAACACTGTAGGTCACTACCAATAATGTACAACACAAGGCAGGTAGGTCACTGTCAATAATGTGCAACACAACGCAGGTAGGTCACCATCAATAATGTGCAACACAACGCAGGTAGGTCACTGTCAATAATGTGCAACACAACACGGTAGGTCACTACCAATAATGTACAACACAACGCAGGTAGGTCACTGTCAATAATGTGCAACACAACAAGGTAGGTCACTACCAATAATGTACAACACAACGCAGGTAGGTCACTGTCAATAATGTGCAACACAACAAGGTAGGTCACTACCAATAATGTACAACACAATGCAGGTAGGTCACCATCAATAATGTGCAACACAATGCAAGTAGGTCATTATCAATAGTTATACCACTAGGGTGTGTTATGTCCATTGTTCTGGCAGGTTGAGTTTCTGCGTATCAACCTTCTATCTGCACGTGCAGAGGTTGATATGTGGATAACAACCTTGGCGGTGCAGGATAGCACCCCTCTGCAACAAGGGTGATATGGATTCAACGCTCTAGCCTGACGGCTCTCGCTGGTCGAGTGTTGAAATCCAAAATACCCTTGAGGAGGGTGCTAAGGTATACTGAGCAAAACAAGTAGGTCACTGTCAATAGTGTGCAACACAGGTAGGTCACTAGCAATAATGTACAACACAGGTAGGTCACCATCAATAATGTACAACACAGATAGGTCACTATCAATAATGTGCAACACATGTAGGTCACTATCAGTAATGTGCAACACAAAGATAGGTCACCATCAATCATGTGGAACAAACACAACCCAGGTAGCTCACTGCCAGTATGCATTAAAGGCTACCCCATGATGACAACCTTCTCCCATGTGGATGTACTGACAATCTGTATGCTCATGTTCAGACACAGTGTCCCAGAAGCTGAGGAACAGCAATATCTTCACGATCGCCAAGCGGAACGTTGAGGGCCAAGACATGCTGTATCAGTCTCTCAAACTCACCAACGGCATCAAGGTGTTGGCCGAACTGAAGATTCAACCAGGCAATCCTTCATTCACGGTCAGTACATGTTCGCTGTTTATGAGTTTATATACCTATATATAGACATAATACAAACAGTAAAGGCATATATTGTATATAGAAATATGAAAGCATCATTTGATCCTTAACCCCTTTATAGGGGTATATAATGTGTACATCTGAATCATTGAAGAGTCTCGGATGTAGTTTTTGTACTGGTAAATCATTTGTCATTCAACAATTATTCAGGCTGACAATTGTTTGATATGACATTGTGAACAAAAATAAACAAGTTAATAAATTTTGTTATGAGGTTTCTGTAAATCTTGTGGGGTGGTGGAGTAGCCTTGTGATTAAAACGTTCACTCGTCCCTCCGAAGACTCGGGTTCGATTCCCCACATGGGTACAATGTGTGAAGCCTGTGTCCCCTGCCATGATATTGCTGGAATATTACTAAAAGTGACGTAATCCGTCACTCACTCACTCTCTCCTCATAACAACTAGGTGGTGGTTTAACTTAGTGGTCAGAACGTCCGCTCTTTCTTGTGTCCCTCTGCTATGATATTACTGGACAATTGCCCTGAGATCTGTCAAACTATACTCACTTACTCTCCCCGAAATATCAATCACTGGATTGTCTTGTCCAGACGCATGCATTTAAAGCCACTGTTGTGAAAACATCACTGAAATCAACATTGAAAACAACATTCATAGAAATGATTGGTTGGTTTGTTGCTTAACGCTGCACCCAACAATAATTCCAGCTATATGGCAACGGTCTGTAAATAATCGAGTCTGGACCAGACAATCTGCTGATCAACAGCATGAGACTCGATCTACATAATTGGGAACCGATGAGTCAACCAAGTCAGCGAGTCTGACCACCCGATACCTTCAGCTGCCTCTTGCTCTTAGAAATGAAACATTATCTGAAGCCATTTCCCTGTTTCTGTGCATCTAACCTGTTTCTACTCTTACTTGCAGCTGTCACTCAAGTGCCAAACAACAGACATCTATTCTGGAGTACAACAGTCATATGACACCATCCTGCACAACTAAACGCAACCTGCCACGGGGTGTGGCGGTGTCGCAGCGGAGGTGGAGGAGGACAACGTGTGTGGTTGTTGTCGGCCATGGAGTCGGTGATGACTCAGATCTGAATGTCGGAGACCACAAACCAACTACTGCTTAGCAGCCTGTTTACAAGTGGTGTTCATATTTTATGTTAACTTTGTCAGATTCAGGCCTCCAAGTACCAGCCAAACATTAAATCTGAAACATAAATTTCATATACAAATACTGTTTAAATGAATCATATTCACTGACTTGAAATGTGAGTACATAGTATGCTTTTGAAATATGAAATTCTTTATAACTTAAATTCAGCTTGTACTATTTTCAGTACAGACATTATTTTGTGTATTTTACACATCGTTTACTCCAAAATGACAAATAACTGCTCCTGAAGATTTTGAGGATCAATTTGCTTTCCCTCCGAAAAAAAGTTAACTTGGAGGCGTGAGGTTTGACACAGGCCAGCATGGTAAATCAAGGAATTAATGCTAAATTAGCATGAGTCACGACCACTAGCGGAAAATGTATCATGAAATTAATGTGAAAAGCCCTGCTTTTCTATGACTGCTTTTGATTTGTCAGACATTTTTACATCGTAATTAAGCAATGTTTTGATTGTCATAGTGAGTTTTTAGATTACCACATATTACCGAAGATAAGCCAAGTTTTGGGGACTGAAAAAGGCAGTCCATAGAAGGTGGGGTCAGGGTCTCAACAGGTTACTCTTTTGTCGAACTTTTTTTTTTGAGAGAACATCATATGGCTACGTGTGAACGAACAAGAGAAAACGACTTTGTTAGTGAAGACGACAAAATTTGTATCTGATAGGTCACAAGCAACACTGTCATAAATAGAAGCACCGTCTAAATCTAGGTCTCAAATACGTTATTACGTTATTTATTGTGAGGTCTGTTCTGTCATTGTTTCCAGGTGAGTGCAGTGAATCTGACAGGAACATATTCCAGTATGTCCAGATGAAAACATGTCACTTCGCTAATTCAAGGGACTTTTTGCATCCATTTCCTGATACTGCAGCTTTCTGGGTACTTGCAGTGTAAAGCACTCTGAGCATTGTATGTTCCGCTTATTGTCACCACTAGTTAATTACAATGTCTAGTAAATCAACATTCCAAAATGATTAGGGAATTATGGTACAGTAGGCTTGTTAATTGTTGTTGTTTAAGAATATTTTGGATTACAAATCTGTGGTCAAGATGAATACTCTCTCACTTAGCCTGTTTATGTCACTGTGAACCTGCAGTTTTATTACCTATGTTACGCATTATTGTACATACATGAAATAAATGATATATACATCTTTGATCTTCTTTTGTCCATGTAGGGCATGTGTCTGACAAGAGTTACCTCCCCTAGACGTGCCAGACACCTATGATTGCTTCAAATCCTGGTTCCTGTTTTTAGAATAGTCAGCACCAAACACTTGTTCAACAAAATGATAAACATTTAAGACCTGCATTACTTCAGGCTTTCCTCACACATTAGTTTGTGCTGGGTGTTGTTTAACACAGCACTGTACATGGCGGCGGTCTGTCAATAATCAAGTCTGGACCAGACAATCCAGTGATGAACATCAAACATTGATTTACACTATTGTGATACGATGACGTGTCAACAGAGTCAGCAAACATGACCACCCAACCCCTCTTGTCGCCTCTTACGACAAACAAGGGTTGCTGAAGACCAGTTTTAACCCTGATCTTCTGTGCATTTGGTGAACAATAACACATCCAGCCAGGGCCATGTCCCCAAAGTGAACATACAACTACGATTGTCAAAACAGATGTACAGATAAGCTGCGTATCTGCGTAAATTACGCAAATATTAATGTGAAAATTCAATTCTTATTAAGTTTATTGCATACAAGTATGCTTGAGTTTTTGTAAATACTCAATAAATGTAAAGTTCAATGGACTTCAATAATGCCTTATTGATTGTTAGCTCTATGAGCATATTTGGTGATGAGTTTGGCGCTGTATAAATGGACACATTATTATTATTATCTTACATGCATACACACAAAATGTCAAATCTTAGCTTGGGTACCGGTGGATAGATACAGTACATCAGAAATTATTGAGAATTTTAAGATTGTAAATTTTATATATTTTTCACTCATTACTCACGTATTAAACGTGAATATTATGGTCCGACAACTTAACTTTTGGCACCCTGTTTTTCACAATTTATATAAAACTCCTGAATATTTTATAACACTACTCTGTTCATATGGTAATTGTATACCGTGACCTAACAAGATATTGATTTTAGTAAATTTAAAACGATTATTAAAGATTTTGCCTTTAAACCTGTCATATAATAATTGTAAAACTGTGGAGAGTTTTACGAGGGGTTAACGCACCTGATGGAAAAGCCAACAACATTGTGAAATGTGTGTCAGCGGTGATATGTACATGCACAGGTATTTACATTGGCACGCTTAAGTGATGTCAAAGATCGTCAACACGCACAGGTTGTAGGGAAAACGAGGTTGTACAAAGATGACCGGCAAATCATCAAAAGAGTTTACAACTTTTTCAAGCATGAGGCAAAGCGAAAAAAAATTCATTTTTTTTCAATTGAATGTTTCTCCAAAAGACATTTAATGCCACGAAAATCTGCAAAAGAATATTGCAAAAAAAGAGTTATCTCCCATGACACTATTTCAGAGCCTGATGGTGACATGGCAGTTAAATCGGGACCGTCTCAAAAAATGCAAAGAAAACAAAGCTTGTTGAATTCGATAGAAGGGTTGTGAGAGACGTCATGCGTCGGTTACATTGATCCATATTGTCAAGCAAACTGAAGAAAAAAAAATGTTCAAAGAAGACCATGACATATGCAAGCTGTTGCTCAAATTTGGATATAGATACAAGAGATCAAGCAACCAGTCTTTAAAGACTTCAATGAATCTACTTGTTTAAAATGGATTTATGATGATTATAGAGTCCCTGTAGATTTGATTGCAGGCGTAACAATGTAAACAAGATGCACGCGTGTCACACCATGTTGTTGGCTGTTCCATCGTATCATTTTACTCCCTTTTATAACTACTTCTATTTTTCATAATTTTAAAAGATGGCTTCTTAAGAAGAAGCTTTAATACTTGACATAAAATTATGAAATTTAAACCTTGGATAGATCATAAGATATAAAGAGCGTATGCACAAAAACATTTTGAAGGCATTTTTGGTTAAAAGGTAAATTGTGAAAAACAGGGTGCCAAAAGTTCAGTTGACAGACTATAGCAGAACATAACTCCAGATTCAAAGACAGGTGAACATTTAGTATTTTGTCAAGTCACCATGGGCAGAAATGCAGGCTTCAATGCAGTGGGGCATACTACTGATCAAAGAAGTTAGAAAGTCGTGGTCCATGCTTTCATTTCAGCAATATTTGTCAGATTTTTCTTATTGACACTTTCCTTCATAAGTCCCCAAACATTTTCTAGAATATCTGTGTACCGCTCACTGTTCATATTCCCTTCAAATACACAGAGGGGCGTTGCCCCTAACACAGATATGCCATCTCACACGTTAAATTTCTGCCTGTACTTTGGGCGCTGATACAAAGGTTTTTCAGTTTGTTTGGTCCAGAATTTCAGTGTATTAGGAAACAGCCACACAGAACTTTCAACTGAGAAAATCACATTGTCCCAGTTAAAATTTCTATGCTGTAAACACCAGTTCAACCTTCGCTCCTTTTGTCCAGGTTTCATGATCGGTGATGGAATTCCTTGACTTTTCTGCCAACCCATTGCATGCAGCTCAGTTCTAATTGTCTCCTTACAGACAGCCACACTTCCTCTATCAATCATATCAAGCCTTAAGTTTTCTAAACTCCTTCGTTTGTTTTTAGAAACAAGAATACCAAGCCACCTCCTGTCACCGACAGTCAATTTTCTGGGCCTACCTGTGCCTCCCTGGTGCTCAATGCCATATCCATTGGCAATATTTTTCAAAACACAATAAACAGTGGACAAAGGGATGCCTGTTCTACTTGTAATCAATTTAGCTGATCTGATGTCCTTGTTATAACACTCCAAAATCAACTTCCACTTCTCTAAATCATCCATACTGAGGATCACTGAAAATGTTGTCTGCTAGCAAGCAAACAAAGGGGGATAACTCTTCACAAACTAATGAAAAAGGATTAACGGAGTTGTCTCTCTTGAATGAAACCAAGCACTTGATAGCTGGTCAAGGTTGTTTAAACTAGAAATCCATTTAAACATATTCCTAAAATTCTCAATAATTTCTGGCCATACTATAAAATAACTTGGGTATATTGAGAGGTTGTATTTCAGGACATGAACTTGACAACTTGCAGTCCTTATCGTTTCTCATATTACAGATGAAATATAAATAACAAACACTAACACTTAAACTATTACATTTTTAAAATTAATGGAAAATGGCAAAATACCCAACTGAGTTTGAGTGAGGTGAGTACAATTTATTTATTTCTCAAAAGAAAGTAGGATACCCAATTGAGATGAACACAAACGAATACATAACTCAATGACCCAAAAAGTTATATGTAGCTCTGTCAAAATCTGTTACGATCACCTTGGTGATACGACAGTTTTGTGGAATGGGGCACAGGTCAGTAGGTCTTTTCCCCGTCAGAGGAACCGGTTTTCATGAACATCACAAATATTACTTCTCAAAAAAAACAAAAAACATTTAGATAAAAATTTTTTTTATTGTTGCATAAGATAACCATTTACTAAATAAAAATACTCTAAGTAAATAGATAACATAGTAATTAGAATTAACATGAGATATGAATTCATTCAAACTCTATTAAAATATATACCCGGGTTACTAACACTACATCACATGGTCACTAGCATGATCCGGAACCAAGCACTCATACATCATGTGTTTGACACCATTGGTCAATTTCACTAAGACAATAGAACATTTTGGACTAGACTTTTTGGTTTTTTTTAAATATACTAGTCTCTCTGAATTCTCACTCGTCTCATTTTCATTGGCTCACTACCATGTATATCCCTGATTTAAATCACTGACTGAAACAAGTTACATCATATGATAGGACCTGGTTCCCTCCTGGTCCCTGTAGCTGGCCCTGTTTTACAATACCATTCTCCTCAGTCCTCGTGTGTAAGGCTCATCCTGCCCATGGCCCACTCGGGACCAAAATCTCATTAAAATCGTTAGTTTTACTCCAGTATGAAGATCTGACAGCACCACCATACAATGTTGTATTGAGTGAGTGAGTGATTATAGTTTTACACCGCACTCAGCTATATTCCAGCTATATGGCGGCGGTCTGTAAATAATCGAGTCTGGACCAGACAGTCCAGTGATCAACAGCATGAACATCGACCTGCGCAATTGGGAACCGATGACATGTGTCAACCAAGCCAGCGAGCCTGACCACCCGATCCCGTTAGTTGCCCCTTACGACAAGCATGGGTTACTGAAGGCTCATTATAACCCAGACCTTCAAGGGTACATCAGCACTGCCATACAATGTTGTATTGGCTGGACAAGAAATGAATGGATTCTTGTGCCCATCAGATGTCGGGTTTCTGGAATAACGTGGATTCATCTTTACCACCTTGAATCAGGATCAGGAGCTTCTTTTGAAACAAAATAAATCTGACACCAAACACAGTTGTACCTTGACGGACTCTCTTACAAATGTATAGTACTCATGGTTTGATAAGGATCACAAAAATTCACAAATTTACTTAAACGTACATTTATAATATGCAATTATATCCATTTAAAACTGGATGAATAATAATATGGTAACCCCTCTTTAGGCAGAGTAACCATAAATATGGTTTTCATGGCACCAATCAACCATTTTGCAAATCATGGAATGAGTCATTGACAAACAACACCTGTCAATAGCAGGTATGGGGTTCACAAGAAGCAATGACATACTGAAACCTAGGAACCATGCTTACAATAAGTTTAGATATTTAAACCATGTTTGACTCCACATCATAGTTCTCTGTTGAATCCATGATTTGATCCTTAGCAAAGTGTGAATAGTATAGTTGTCATGGCATTCAGCAAGGCCTGGTTGTGTAAAATATCAACAATATAATGGCACCGCCTTTATCATTTGCATTAAGAACTGGCTGATCAAGTTCATTTTCAAGACTCATAAATCAAATGTGATGAACGGAATGCTTTGCTCATGCACTTCAACACAAATTAGAAAGGTCATCCGAAGTCAACTCCATTGAGAGGGTATCAGATCTTCACACAGAGCTAATTATCTGACATAAATATTTCTGAAACACTGACAATGTAAACACTGCTAACGACTGACTGACTGACTGAGGTTGGTTTTACGCCGCTTTTAGCAATATTCCAGCAACATCACGGCGGGGGACACCAGAAATGGGCTTCACACATTGTACCCATGTGGGGATTCGAACCCGGGTCTTCGGCGTGACGAGCCAACGCTTTAACCATTAGGCTACCCCACCGCCCCTCTAACGACTGAAAGAGGCTCTTTGACATAACACAAATGAGACTAAGAATTTCCCATATAAATTGATCAAAACACTAATACTGCAGAGCTTTAAGTCTAATGAATACTACATAGTTTTATTAATTACATTTAACTACATAAAAATATTACAGATGATCAACTGCATTTCTCAAGGACAATGAAACAAATTATTTCAAGACAAAATATAGCATGCCTGTCTCAAGGTTATAGGCACAGGTAATCCTTGACAGGGATTCCAAATAAGCACCCTTTGAAGGCCAAATAGAAATATTTTATCTGGTTATAAAATATATATTTTCTCACATTCAGAGGTACAGTAGAACACGGATATAACGAACTCCAAGGGACCAAGAAATTTAGTTCGCTATAACCGTTGTTCGTTATTCACATTTGACCGCCATCTTGGATTGTAGAGATGTAGACATTCACAGACTGTGACATTACCTATATCATGTTGATAAATATGAAGTTTATTTTTATAATAAAATTGAAATAATACAACTACAACTACCCTTGCCGAGAGTATTTTCACAGTTGTAAAAAGCGATTTTATCGGATAAAGATTGGTTTCTAATGACGCTTTTTCGCCACAGTCTGCTATAAGGATCGTGATTGGTCAAAATCAGACACGTGTCCTAAGGCAGCCAATCATACTACGGCAATGGATACCGTCCTCGTCAACGAAAACTTTCGTGAAACACGATATGTTTGTTTTGTTAATTAATTAATGACCATCAAACAATGTTGATTCACCGCCAATAAGATTGACGTATACTGTACCGCTAAGTGGCTGAGCTGACACTGAGTGAGTTCGCTAATCACGTCGTTAATTGGGTCTTGGGGGTACTAAATCAGTCCGCTATAGCCGTTAATTCGCTACTCACAAGTTCGTTATTAACGTATAGTTTTAATGATATTATAAAGGACTGTTGACGGGACTTTTAAATTTGTTCGCTATATCCGTTTGTACGCTATATCCGTGTTCGCTATAACCATGTTCTACTGTATAACATTTTATTTTAACATTGTATTCCCTGCAATGTGAACCTATTCCTTGCAAGGTGAAACTACTCCCTGCAATATGAAACTACCCCTTGCAATGTGAAACTAAGCATCAAAACGTTTTTCTCTTTGTCATGTCTTGTAACAGGAATGTTAACACTGTAGCTTAACATTGTACTCCCTGCAATGTGAAACTACTCCCTGCAACGTGAACCTACTCCCTGCAATGTGAAACTAAGCATCAAAACATCTTCCACTGTGTCATCAAGAGAGGTATTATAATTATATAACTACATGTATACTGAACAAAACAAAGTTGGGGATCATGAATATTTGATGGGATGCCCTTGTGAAATTGCATTGTTTAATTTTCATTACAGATTGTACATACTACTAACATGAATATGGAAATTCTCACTTTAACATTGTGAGACTTTTTAATGCCACATGTGTTTGACTTCGGGTCGAATGTCAGCCTCTGAGCAGATCTAAATACATTCCTGAAAGATCAAGTAAAGGACAGTATTGTTGCTTAAACTTTCATAGGTCATGGCAGCTTCACAAATATTTCTGTATCAGCCATACATTTTAAATCTTGCCACTGTGGTGACTTTGTGAAACTTTCCAGTGAGTCAGGTTGCTCAACGTGCTGGGACTATTCACCAGATAATCACAATGAGATACTTTGGACAATTCTAATTATACATATATAAGTTGTCATGGAGACGGACATTTTTCCACATATAATTGCACAGCTTGATCACACAAGTAAGGCACACAGTCTACTCTAGTCAAATCTGGAGATGTCTCTCCCGAACAGGAGCGTCTTCGTCCAGTCAAGGGGCACCTGCATCCTCAGTCGCCAGCTTCCGAGCCGGGTCAGGTAGGCCGAACGCCACAGCAGCCATGACGGAAACCCTGCAGAGAAACAAAATCTTACAGCTCCCGAATCAGCAATAGCATCGTCTCACCAGTAGGGTGATCAACACCACTTGAATAAAAGTAAACATGCCTGATCATGTCATAGGCAATCTGTCATAGAATCATAATGGAAACCTCATATGATTATATCGGGTGTTCTTAATTTCTTTTGAGTGAGTGAGTTAAGAGTTAACGTCACATCAGCAATATTTCAGCCATATCGTGACGAGAACATTTTACATTGAAATGGAATATGTGTATATTATAAAACCTGTCATCAAGGACAGTAAAACAACTAGAATATCACAATTAGATTTAAAACTAGTGTGGAGGGTTAAAACTAAAAGCACTATTAGGACAATACAATATAAAAGCAGGCTATAGATCGCCAACAACTGAAGGTAGATCACCATACTAGGAACCATGGGGACTTACATTACTTTTGCTACCTGCATGGACCCCAGCTGGATTTACACCATCCCTTCAGCTGCTGGTGATTGTAGGAAAATTTAGCCGGCAGTTAAAAGAACAAAGATACTATGTTTAAAATATGGTAAATTCTTTTGAAATAACATAGAATCAGCAAAAGTATAATCACCACTGGGGTGACATACCCCACTCTAACAAAGTTAAACAAACCTTGTAACTTGATGTTGGGCGTGTCCGACAGAGCCTGATAATCCCCGATGTAGGCCAACATTCCCATACTGGTGAACTTAAACTCTCCGAAATCATCGGCACATCTCTTGTTGAGGAAGTTGGCCAGGTAGCGTCCCTCCCTTTCCGCAACCTACAAAACACATGCAGATGATACAACTACAAATGGGAAGGAGAGCAGAGTTTATCTCTGCTTCGACAGTAATTCTTTTATATCACAACTTCGTGTGTACTAATATCTAGTCTCTGCAATCAACGTAACGACAAATCAGCAGAGTGCAATATAATATGAAAGAGCCTAAACACTTTCTTCATTCTTCAGAGGCTAAATAATTGCAGAGCTGTAATTGTTTGGAATTTTACGACACATGTAAAGACTTCAGTTACCCACCACTGACCTGCCACTGAAGGTATCTTTGATAGGAATATTAATTGTGTTCACCTCTTCTAACACCCTTTCACACTGGGGGCAGTTTGCAGCTTAGAGAATGGTAAATGTCAAATGTAAGAAATCTATTTTGAGAACAAGCTTGGGACATCGTTTAGACAAGATGTCTCCACAAGTCCTACAAAGATTCGAACAAACCCGTAGAGGTTTCTAATTCTTTGTCATAGGGACAAGAAAAGATTCCTGAGAATTAACACACGCACGTCCTTCCTGAGAAACGACAGCATGAAAAGTGAGGTATGAGGTGGACGGCGAGGGTGACCTGCTCTTGGCTGTAGGGGGGCATTGTAGGGGTGGCCTCACAAGACAAAAACGAGTTTTTTGTTTTGTAAATATATTTTATTAAAATGTTGTTACAACTGTCATAGGATTTTAAAATGGACATTTTAATGCTTATATGTACCCCAAAGAGGACTTTTTCTGAAAAAGAGCCCAACATTTAAAAGACTAATGGGATCGGGTTGTCAGGCTCGCTGACTTGGTTGACACATGTCATCGTATCCCAATTATTATGTAGACCGATGCTCATACTGTTGATCACTGGACTGTCTGGTCCAGACTTGATTATTTATAGACAGCGGCCATATAGCTGGAATATTGATGTGTGCGGTGTAAAACCAAACTCACTCACTCACTCATCGAACTTAGTTACAAAATGACTAAGACCTGAAAACATTTCTGAATCAAGGAGAAAGTCATAATTCGAAAGAGTGAGTGAGTGAGCACCAGAAATGGGCTCTACAGATTGTATCCATGTGGGGAATCGAACCCGGGTCTTCAGCATGATGAGGGGATGCTTTAACCACTAGGCCATCCCACCGCCCCAACAGTGAAGACTGACTGACTGAGTTTGGTTTTACGCCGCTTTTAGCAATATTCCAGCAACACGGGGGACACCAGAAATGGGCTTCACACATTGTACCCATGTGGGGAATCGAACCCGGGTCTTCGGCGTGACGAGCCAACGCTTCCAACAGTGAAGAAGGCTGGGGATTCAGGTGGAGCACGTGGTCAATGGTCTTATATTGACTGGTAACCTCCTAAATGACCACACTGTTTAACACAGTGTTAAGTCTTTTAAAATTAAATACACTTTTAACAGTATTTCAGTTCATGATGGCAGCTTGATGTATAAGAAAGCCCCAAGTGATGCAGGTCACAGACATTTCTAGTAGGGCTGCAACGATTCGGTTCCATTCACCTAAAATCGAATCTGATACCTTTCGATTCCATATTTGAATATGTATTTAAATTATTTCCACACAGCAAGAACATAATTTTGACTCCAACTCGAGCGCTGAAACAAGGCGATACATGATTGGTTGAGCAAGCGAGTTTGGATTTATGCCGCTTTTAGCAATATTCCAGCAACATCATGGCGCGGGGGACACCAGAAATGGGCTTAACACATTGTACCCATGTGGGGAATCGAACCTGGGTCTTTGGCGTGACGGGCAACGCTTTACCCATTTCGCTACCCCACCGCCCCTGACTGGTTGAGGCTAATTATCCAATGATAATTGTTGTTTGTAGACATCGCCAAGTTGACGGTGGATTTCATGCTAAAAAACGGACTCTGAGAGTTAAATGAAATCTGATACTTTCACTTGTATGAAGAACCAAACCAAAAAGGATCGAGAGTCCAATATTGAAAATCGAATCAAATCGAGGTCTGGATGAATGGTTGCAGCACTAGTTTCTACTGAGAAACCCTTCCCAATGAAAACAACCATCAATTACGTCACTTCACAGACTTGAACACCATTGTTTTATGATGAGATAGACTGACTGACTGAGTTTGGTTTTACGCCGCTTTTAGCAATATTCCAGCAATATCACGGCGGGGGACACCAGAAATGGGCTTCACACATTGTACCCATGTTGGGATTCGAACCCGGGGTCTTCGGCGTGACGAGCCAACGCTTTAACCACTAGGCTACCCCACCGCCCCTGATGAGATAGAGGTGTATTGAGCAATCCATCTTGATGCCAGTTGTGTCACATATAGCAGTTGCAGGGTTTTATGCACCTCGCAAATGTGCGTCCAGTACGCACAAATGTAGAGAATGGATGCAGACAAACAATTCACTGCGGCCTGAAGGATGCACAATATTATTCATTGTACCCACAACACATCTATGACTTTGCTAAGTGTTTGGATGCAGTTACGTGCATCATTTCATCTAAAGTAAAGTTCAAAACATCCACTTCTCGACACCGTTACTTCACGGTACCCTCACATTGCTTGCAAGGACCCCTAAAACTAATAATTGGGGGTCCCCAGGAACCCCATGTTTGTGAATCATGATAAAACCCTGAGTTGTACACCTGTCTCACTCACCTGAGCTGTGCAGGGGAGAGACATGTCCTTGATGTCCGCACAGTCCCCCAGGGCAAACACGTCCTTCAGGGCATCGCCCCCAGGGCTATTCAGTACTCTCAGGTAGCGATCAGTCAAAATCTGAAATGCGTTGATATACTCATACAAAACAAATAAACTTTAGTACTAATCAAATTAAGAATTTGGATATTGCACACAGATGAATTTTCCTATCAAAGACATCACTAGTTCTAATGTGCTGGGCTTCCGCATAGTATTCATCTAATATATTTCAATGTGAATGGGTGAACTTGGTTTTATTAAAGGTGATAATATAGGCAATATCACAGCAGGGGACACCAAAAAAAGTCTTCACACATTGTACCAATGTGGAGAATCAAACACATGGCAAGCAAACATTTACCACAAAGCTACTACACTGCCCCTTTCCAGTTGGAACTTTCACAGCCATGCAATACTTATCCAATACATTTCCATTTGGAACTTTCACAGTATATACTGCAGGTCAAATATTCATTTTGTAAGACCAGCTGAACCCTAAATAGTAGCCGATGTCTGATTGGTTAAATCCATTCAGCCATCTCATGTTTGATTGGCCGGTCACAGGTCGCTCAAAGGTTAGCAGTGGAATGAATAATGCTGAGCCAACCTACATGTAATTCGCCCTGAATTTTCCAAACATGAATACCCCACTCAGACACATTATACTGACTCCGAGCCGACCAGTCCTTGTTGTACCCTTTAATGCCGAGCGCCAGGCAGGGACTAACAAGTACCATATTTTAACGTCTTTTGGTATGACGCGGTCCGGGATCGAACCCGCGACCTTCTGCTCTCCGGGCGGACGCTCTAACCACTACACCACGGAGGCGGTTATTACTGACAGATATTGAGAGAAGAGGAAGAGTACCACACCTGTCCACGACTGTTCTTCTCCACTGTGAGACTGCGAGTGAAATGTCGCGGTGCCAGCCCGGTGCTCCAAACCACGAGTCCACATGGAATCACGCTCCCATCAGCCAGGGTCACACTGTCCTCCTTCACCTCTACAATGTAAACAACATACTTGTGTGTGTGTCTCAACAGGTAGTATCCTCGATCATGGTATTAATCAGTGCCTGTTTCATTTGCATAATGTCATGATTGTGTCCTGCTATTGCCCACATGAGTTTTGTGCTGAGGTTTATGATTACAATCGATTATTGATGAAATACTCAGCTCCAATTATCAATATGCATATTGTAAGCAATAAGTAGCGCTATATATTTAATCATTTGACACATTCCTACCTCAAGTGACTGACTGACTGAGTTTAGTTTTACGCCGCTTTCAGCAATATTCCAGCAACATCACGGTGGGGGACACCAGAAATAGGCTTAACACATTGTGCCCATGTGGGGAATCGAACCCGGGTTCGGCGTGACGAGCCAACGCTTTAACCACTAGGCTACCCCACCGCCCCCCTACCTCAAGTGAATATATGAAGAATGAACATCAGAATTACAAAATGCATTGAAAGCTTCCCAAGGGTCAAGAAGACCTAACACCTGTAACCATGATGAGAATATTTTGAGTACTCTAACCTGTAACAGAGGACTGCACCATGTCAAAACGGTCTCTGTTTCGGATCTTCTTGGTGGCAAAGCTGCGGAGCTTCTCGTCGAATGACGCTAGGATCTGGTTGGACTCCACCAGTGTGACCTTTACCATCTTCTGCTGCTGTTTGTACAGGTGCATCACATCCTGGATGACAAAACAGACATACATGGTCAGGACCTGGGCTCTTATTCTCGAAATATTCGTAGTCCTAAGAATTCTTCACTTTGATCGTAGCCAATGTGTTAAGAATTGACTTAAGAAGTTCGTAGCACTACGAACGTTTCGAGAATAGCTAGCCAGATTTCTTGAAACAAATTTAGATTTTTACTCAAATTGCAATAAACATGATGAGTTTGTGACTTTTAGTTTTTTATATTCCAGCAATATCAGAGCAGGGGAAACCAGAAATGAGGAATCAGACCCAGGCCTTTTGGCGTGACGAGCGAACACTTTCACCAATAGGCAACCCCACCGCCCCACGAACATGATGAAGGGCTTGTCAAATATTCAAACAAGATTTTTCGTGTTACAGTAAAAGATCACAGTTCATGTAATTTGACTGATCTAAATGAAATATGAAGTTGCCCTATTTTTATATCGCACTACAAATCACACTTCAAAAGTTAGTGGATATATCAGTATATCAAGATATGGTATGACGATTGCTATCGTAACTGGAAACTAGTATGTGCCTTACACATTTGAACAAATACATCTTTTGTGACCTTGACACTTATCATCTCACCTGCTGCACGAAGTCGTACAGCTCAGCTCCAAACTCGACGCCAGTTGGGCCACCTCCAACAATGACTATGTGAAGTAGCCGCCGTGCTTCACTCTCATCTATCCCAGGCTGCACTGCAAGCTCGAAGTTGTTCAAGATGCGATTACGGATCCTTCTAGCATCACCAATTTCCTGAAGAAAGGCACCATAGTATTAGGTAATCTGTGATGATGCAGACAGTGTCACAACAAAGCTCCAGATATACTTTCAGTCATTCAGTATTTATTCAGGCATAATACACTTGACAGCACCTAGGTATTGATAGTTTTCTTTGGGTATTCAATATACAGTGGATGCTCTCTAAACCGGCACTCGTTGGGACTGACAAAAAAATGCTGGTATAGAGGGCGTGCCAGTTAAGAGAACTTTTCCCTTTTCAACCTGAGAATGATTTTCCGTATGCTGTAAAATACGACTGAACAACGTGTTGATAGTCATCATATTCGACGCTCACTTTGAACTGTTTGATGTCGTATCGTGTCTTCCAACGTGCCAGCCAACCATCTGATGCATCAAACTCGTTGATATTTAATTCTGAAGCAAACTGAATAGCTTTCTCTTTCAAAATAGGACCAGAAATGGGCATGTTTTAACAGCGGTCAGTCGAAAAACAATCATGCCGGTTTAGAGAGCGTTAATTACTGTACAAACAGTCAATATTGGGCGGTCTTTGTTGTCCCGAAATACGGAATAGACTGACGCCAGGTTAGAGGGCGTGTAAATGATCATAAATTAACTAGCTTCTGTCGGGACCAAATTGTAGTGCCGTTATTGAGAGCATGCCTGATTGGAGGGCTGCCGGTTTAGAGGGCTTCCACTGTATTTCACTCCATGGGTTCAGCCTGTAAGGTGCTTTCACACCAATGAGTGGATATTCGAATTCTAACTTATATCTGTTTTGGTCTTCAGCAACCCATGCCTGTCGTTAGAGGCGACTAGCGGGATCAGGTGGTCAGGTTCGCCGACTTGTTTGACCATACGTCACTGTATCCCAATTGCGTAGATTGATGCTCATGCTGTTGATCACTGGATTGTCTGGTCCAAACTTGATTATTTTAAGACCGCCGCCATATAGCTTGCATATTGCTGAGTGCGGCGTTAAACAACAAACCAACCAACTATATCTGTTTGTGGACTGCCTCAAGTGGGTAACATGTTGCATAAACTTACAACGGAGATATACATGTATAGTTAACAATAAACAATGAGCCTTGTTTGTGCATTATTTGGTATATTAGAGTTGCATCATCATCAGCATATTTGTTTGTTTGATGTTTAACACCACTGTGCTCAGCAGTTTTCTGGCTATGTGAAGCTGGTGTGTGAATAATCAAGACTGACCAGATAATTCAATGACTGACCACATGAGCAACAATATGCGCAATTGGGATACCAGTCTGACCGTCCGATCCCATTAGTCACCTCAAGCATGGGTTGCTGAAAACCAATTCTAACCCTGATCTTCACGGATCCACAACCTGTCGCCCTGACAGAACAAAGTGAGTGAGTGAGTTTAGTTTTACGCTGCACTCAGCAATATTCCAGCTATGTGGTGGCAGTCTGTAAATAATCGAGTCTGGACCAGACAATCCAGTGATCAACAGCATGAGCATCAATCTACGCAATTGGGAACCGATGACATGTGTCAACCAAGCCAGCGAGCCTGACCACCTGATCCCTTTAGTCGCCTCTTACGACAAGCATGGGCTACTGAAGGTTCATTCTAACCCGGACCTTCACGGGTTGACAGAACAAAGAAAGAAAAATACCTTACCTTCAGGAAGAAAGCATGTTCCGCCACCCCGGGTACATTGAACGTGTTGCTGAGAGCTCCCACTCCAATCACAAGTTTGTCAAACTGTAGCCAGTAGTTCAGGCTGGACTTCACCCCACTCTCACATAATAGGGCCTTCTTCTCAACGTCAAGGTCAGCAGCTCGGGAAAGATGGAAATGAGCTGATTGACGGAATCCGGTATTGCGAATTGGTTCGATGATTGACCTAGATAATGAACATCCAAACTCAGTGGTTTCGTACACAGTGGACATTAAACACAAGCAGGAAATACTTGGAATGTTTATTTGTTTGTCGTTTAACACCATATTCAGCAATATTCCAGCTATATGCCAGAGGTCTGTAAATAATTGAGTCTGGACCAGACAATCCCATGATCAACAGCATGAGCATCAACCAACACAAATGGAATACGTGACATGTGTCAGCCAAGTCAGCGAGGTGGACCACCCAATCCCGATAGACGCCTCTTACGACAAGCACCAATTACTAACCCGAAAATTCACGGGTAGCCTCTCAAAGAAGCAGAGCCTTGTTCAATAAAATTTTAAAAAGCTGGCATAATTACAGTCAGTTTCAAGGTTGGGCTAAACCTACAATAGAATGAGATGAATTTTGTCTTGGATTGTTTCGCGGAAGCTGATATGAACATAGTATGTCTGGGAATCTCTCATGGGGTAAAATGCTCATCATCTGACCTGAACTCGAGAGTGCCGACTGTTGTGCTGGCCAGGAGAGGTGTAAACAGGAAGTGGTTTCTGGGACTGACAACAATGACATCATACAGCTTCTTGTTGATGTTCTTGAGCAGACTGTAACTGCCCCATCCTGTTCCCAACACCACCAGCTTCTGTCGACCACCCTGGGACGAGAGGGAAGCATTTCTCCCCTCCATGGCACTGGACAAGACGTCTGCTCAAAATACTGTAACTTCTTGCACAAACAAGCATTTTTAAAAACTATACCACAAGTTCTACCCTCTGGACTGTGAACAGGGGAAATATATTCCTAATGGCAGCAGACCTTGCTACATATTACTTAATCTGTAAACACTACCACAGTGCTTACACAAAGTCACTCAAGTTTCTTTGAAACAAGTGTTACATGAAACATCTTGTCAAGTTCCATGAATGTCATGTTTGATGTAAATCAGCCAGCCTTGTGAACCTGGAACAAAAATTTCATAACTTCATAACGATGATCTTTTTCGCCTGTATTATTTATGACTTTTTATCAAATTATACAATGTGACATGTCACATTTGTTTTCTTGCAGTTCTGTTATGAGGCTTCACTTCCAACTGGCGGTTCTGCTTGTTTACTTTTCCGTTTATCTTCTGGTGCATGTGGGTTCTCTCCCTTGTAAAAGTCTTTCAGCAAGTTCACAGCATCATCTGCCATCACACCTGACACACAAACAAACTTGGGTCCAAGACTTGGAAGGTCATCCCTTGCCACATTCAAGATGGAACCGCAGCCACCGAATCTCTCATTGGCACATCCGAACACAACCATTGGAACATTCATTTGTTTGAGAGCTCCTGCACACATGATGCATGGCTCCACCGTCACATATAAAACCAGCTCTGAAAACACCTCATCTGGTTTCTGATCATTAGCTTTACACCATTTAAACACTTCTTCAATGGCAACAATTTCTGCATGTCTGGTCGCATTCTTCGTCTCGTTGACTTCATTCCTGCCAGTAGCGATAACCTTGTCTTTATGCACCATGATGCAACCTACAGGAACTTCTCTATTTTGCAGAGCATTGTGGGCAAGTTCCATTGCTTTACCCATCCAAATTACATGTTCATCAGACGACATATCTATCTCTTGATCTTTAAAGTCTAACTTTGAAACAAAAATTGCACAATATTGAAACTTTAGTAACCGAATCACAGACTGATCATACATGTTGTGAAAGTCATTCTGTGGATGAAAGCTCAATTTTGAATTTACGGTCTGGTTAATGTTTCAAGTACTTTCTGGCGAATTCGTTCAAGTCCTTGTAATAATCTGTCCCGTAAGAATATAGTGAACTTTGAAATCAGCTGAACTGAAGTGCTGCTTTTCACTTTTTATATGGAATTCTGTTCATAAATATTTCTCGATGAATCAATCGAAAACGGTGGAGCCAAAACGGTTAAAAATCTCACAATGACACATAACAGATTTCATAATGATCTTAACATTATCATTTGAAGTGAAAACATGCCACCAAACACTTTCTCAACATCGCCAATAGGATTCGCTTGTGTAGGCATGCAGTGATGGGAGCTAAACTATTGCTCGGCATTTCTCTCGCACTCATTTCAAACTGTTGCACACCTCAAAATATACTAGCATATGATTTGAGATTATATGTATCACTGTTCATGTTTCATAACTAATCCCTTTCCCCTGCTGACAAACTAACGCGATGACAAATTCGGGATTCATTGTTTACCTATTTGAGACTCTTGGCCGCGGAAGTGTCAACTTTTGTCTGTGCAGCGGTCTTCGTTATAAATCGACTGTTTCCGCCAATCCACGAACACGTCCGTAGTAATGATTATCTTCACGGCGCAACCCGAAGTTAAAAAGCAGGCAGAAGACGTGACGTCATTGAAAGTACCACTGAACATTTCATGACGTTTACACAAAGGTGCACGGAGGGAAGAGCAAATTGCAACCCGTAAACAGTAGCGACAAATCAAATCAAAGCGAATGTGACAAGACAGACACTTCAGTGAAGCAAGATGAATCCACTGACATTCGTTGTAAGTTAGGTTTCACCAACAACGCTTTTGAAAATGATCAGCGCCATTTTGGTTGTAATATTTGTGAACTGTTAGTGTCAATGTTCGTAGCAGACGCTTTTTTCCCCACAAGTCTGTTTCATTATCTTGAGTTTTAATACTGATTTTTGAAACCTTAAATTTACGTTATCAACTGGTCGACTTTCATCGAACGGCAGGAGCATGCAAAATGTTAAGGGAACTAATTTTGATTGTGTGTGACCGAAAAGTATTCTTGACTTTGACCTGCTAGAAAATCCCATTCCAGGTTTCTGAATGGAAAATGAAATTGTTCGGCAAAAGTGTGAAAATTCGAAAATGGATGTCCGAGTGAATGACTTCATGATGATATATGTCACAATCAGCCATATTTCATTGAATAACAGATGCATAACATCCTGAGACTAGTCCAGTCTGATTCAAACAACAATCTGTAGCACAATGCTGATCAACTGTTTTTAGATGGATTTAGGGTCTCATTGCTGTCAATATTACACAGCCGCAAATTGCCAACAACATTTTCAAGTAATGAGAAAATGTTGAATTTCTGTTTTATAAATAGTGAGTGTGAGTGAGTTTAGTTTTATGCTGCACTCAGCAATATACCCGCTATATGGCAGCGTTCTGTAAATAATCTAGTCTGGACCGGACAATCTAGTGATCAACAGCATGAGCATCAATCTACGCAATTGGGATACAATGAAATGTGTTAACCAAGTCAGCGAGTCTGACCACTTGATCGGTTAAAGGCCTCTTACGACAAGCATGGGTTACTGAAGATAAATTCTAACCCTGGATCTTCACGGGTTTATTTTATAAATAAATTTGTTACTTTTAAACCTTTTTATCCTGTGAAAAGATTCTCAGACGATAAGGATATTGATTTGTAATGACATCATCAATGTTTGTCATAACCGGCGACTAAAGGAATCCTGTGGTGAGGAATGCTGACTTGGTTGACAAATGTCTGGTCCAGACTTGATTATTTACAGACCAAATAGCTGGAATATTGTTGAGTGTGGTGTTGAGCAGCAAACAAACTAACTTTAGACCATATAGAAGAACATATCATTTCATCCGCAGCCTGAAGATCATTATTTATGTGGTGTGCACTAGTCAGATAACTTCTATCAAACATCATTTTTACAATTCTTTGTCATGGCTGCTGACATATTGTCTTTGAATCTGTTTCTTGCAAATGGGCGGTGGGGTAGCCTAGTGGGTAAATCGCTCACTCGTCACACCAAGGGTCCAGGTTCGATTTCCACAATTGGGTACAATGTGTGAAGCCCATTTCTGGTGTCCCCCGCCATGATATTGCTGGAATATTGCTAAAAGCGGCGTAAAACTAAACTCACTCACTCACTATTTCTAGCAAATAAAGTGACCATACTTGTGAAGCATGTGGCCATCAATTTCTTTTCAGTTATGGACAGTTTATAAAAAGGATGTCATGTTAATACTTATTACTTTATTTAAATGTCCAACTAACATATCATGTGTGATGATATGGGTTAGAATTGTCATTAGCAGCCTGTGCTTGTTGTAAAAGGCAACTGAAGGGATCAGGTGGTCAGACTTGCTAACTTGTTAGATGCTTGTCATTGATTGATGTTTGTGATGTCAATCACAAGATTGTCTGCTCCATACTTGATTATTTACAGACAGGTGAGGTGAGGTGAAATTGGGTGTAATGTCGTGCTTGAGAATATTTGGCTCATATGACGACGTGCATGCATGTGTAGGTGTATGTGCGGCTGCTTGTACTAGCCCAGACTGAAGCTGGTTTTATAGTGCTAGCCCACTGAGATACCATGCCGCAGTGAAACATAAATACCCCACTCAGACACATTATACTGACTCCGAGCCGACCAGTCCTTGTTGTACCCATTAATGCCGAGCGCCACCAGGCAGGGACCAACAAGTACCATATTTTCAACCTCTTTTGGTATGACGCGGTCGGGGGATCAAACCCGCGACCTTCTGCTCTCCGGGCAGACGCTCTAACCACGGAGGCGGTCTATTTACAGACAGCCATCATATAGCATGAACATTGCTGAGGGCTAAAGTGTATCCGGTTATTGTGTATTTTTTTGCTTTTGAGAAATGATGGCGTAGGTGTATGATAGTAGCTTGTTTTCATTTATGACGCTTTGAAATTGAACATGAATTATGTTTTCTAAATGCTTGACTTTCATATTTAGACACACCCAAGTGTTCGGATCAAGGGCACTGAAAACAACTACTCTCCAAGTGTCTGTCAAGATACATCATGTACCAACAAGACCCCACACATGCACTGTCCTTTCTGTGTGAAGTCAGACTCATACCAAGACCCAGTAATACTGAAGGCTCACTACAGAGTCAAGCATGTTGACAAAGGCATTGAATTTGCTGGTAGGTACATTTCTCTTCACAAACCACAGAATGGCAGCTGCTAGTTTTATCATCTCACTTTATGTCTGTATACGTGTTACTGTTGTGAGACAGCATGTCTTTTCACTAGGGCTAGCTATCGATATAGAATATAGAGACTGATAATATTGATCAGTTATAGTTAAGTATCGGTGAAGTAACTTTGAGCAAAAAAGCCAAAAATATCTGAAAGAAATCAACATATTTCACATCACATATGTAATAACATATTTAGGTTTTGATTACTAAGTAAAACACCAATGTGGTTAGCATCAAAGACCTGTATAATCGACAGCTTTCTTCTCACATCAAGTTGCCATGCCAGGATATAACTGTAATACTGGTCAAAGTGGAGGAACCCCACTTCACTCTAAAACCTGACTAACAACTGAATTTCATTTCATTTGTGAAGGGTTGTGAGAATAGCCTTTGTTACCATGTAAATAGTGTTGATTTAATATTATAATTCATAATGAAAATGAAAGCATTTGGCGAAAGGTAAGCATGTACGTTCAAATGGCATAAGATACTAGTTACTGCATGACCCAACCACAGGACTCCCTAACATTGGCACACTGCTAACCGAATTGTCCTCTGTTCATCAATGTTTACTGAATGTCTGAAAATGGACATTGTACAAGTTTGTTTAGTTTTAAATTTCTTTACTCACTATGTAGCATTATCACATATGATCATGAGAACATATCACCTTTTTCTGTAAACCCTCATGTTAATGTCATCGGTTTTCGCAGCACCAACCGTAGACTCATTATAATTTCCAGGTTTGAAAGTGTTGCGATGTTGTGACCACTGTGATATTGTTGGTGTAATAAAGGGAGAGAAGAAGTTCAAAGGAGCTCACTGGCATTGCTACAAGTGTCGGAATGGCTTCAACAGACGGGATGAGGCTATCAAACATTACAAGACACACTTCAGAAATCCTCAAACAACCTTCCAAATACAGATTGCTCAAGTGAGTCATCCCTTTTGATATCATATAATGAATCATCCAAGAAGATGTTAACAGCCTGGCGACAAAGACAAATCAGCTAAGGCAATTTATTACAAAACAACTGTACAGCTACAATGATTATAACAATCAATGAATGTAACAATGAATTACAGATTAGTTTCGATATTGGCCTAATGAGAAGTTGGCGAATTGTTGGTCCATTTGTTTACATTCATCTTAAGAAGCCCCATTAATGGAACATGCATCTGAAGTTTTTAATGGATAATATGGAAAATTTAAAGAATAAATGGCCACGACGCAAATGCCATCTTTCTGATTGAAAAAGCTTTAACTTGATTTAAAATACCTTGAACACTTGTTGAGGTTTGTTCAGCTAAGTTAATGTAAGAAGTAAGGATATCCCCCAAATTCTGTATCTTGTATCTTTTCTAATAAGTATCTTGCCATTGTTTTCTATAAGGTTGTTTGATGTGTTTCAGGAGGTGAATCAGTGTAGCAGCAGTGCTTCTGACCCCACACACAGTATTTGTTCTGACCAGGACATCATACACCCTGCCCTCACACAGGCTGCCTGTCTTGCCACTACAGACCACAGTAAGTGAACCTGAGTCACCATCTCACCATCACCCCTGTTAACCATGGCTAAAAAACTTGCCTAATAGTGGCCACAAAGCCGTTAAGCATTCCAAAGGAAGCCAAGACTTGCCTTTACATTTCATGTATTATTCCTTATCCTGACTCATGATTATTTGCTTTCTCATCCTCTCTTCCGAACGGTCAAGTGGAAACTTGAATCCTTTCAATTCCTTTCTGTCGACACAGGGGCTTGTAATATTAAAAACTGCCATCAAGGTATGTACTGTCACTGTCGGGGTCTTAGCACTATATAAAAGGAAAGGGATGTAACGAGGTCAACACACCAAGTTCGTTTCAGGGCGAATTCAACAATGCTCACTGTATTTATCCCATTTAAAGTATGCACACATTTCAAGCCAATAGATTTATCTACAAAATAAGACATAGAGCACAAACATCGAAGCAGTACTTTGGGAGCTATGGTCTTCGGAAGCTCAAAAAATCATGATTTCTCGATTCCGAGCCGAAATCCCTGCTCAGAATTTGTAGCGGAAACTTGCCCATTTTCTTGTTTATTTCACAGTATACACAAACGACATGCACCAAAACATGTTGAACTGATGGCACCTCTCAGCGAACTAGTCGCCATTCTTTCGGAGACACTTACACCACACTATCATAATGAGTTTACGTACATTTATTCATCACAAACAGACTTGTGTCGTGCCCGTTCGCCATTGACAACCTTGGCCTTAACCTGCCCCGCACTAAAAAGAGCAAGGGAGCTCATTGGCTATAAATAAAATATGTCTCATCAGATCGCTGACTCTTTTTAGTGCGGGGCACGTGAATTTAAATTCAGTGGCCCCATCTGCAATGTGTTTGTAAGTACATAAGTACAGTGGACTCTGTCAATACCGGCCTCTCTTAACACCGGCACTCTGTCTACATCGGCACAAAGTTTCAGTCCCGGCAGAAATGCACGTTATTATCATTTAGAAACTTCTGTAAACATCGGCATCTGTCTATTCAGGATATCGGCATTGTTTTTCAGTCCCAACGAACAAGTTGTTATGAAAACGAATCTGTGAAAACCGGCACATGAAAGACGGCGTAACCCTTTGATGCAATTAGGTCCAAATGATTTAACAACACAATACGCTGTGACTCCCGAGATTATTCAGAAACGGGAAGTGTCAATCAGTTTCTTGTTAATCAGTGAGTGGTACGTAACACTTACCCTGAGTAATTAATAGATGTAGTGGGCAGTTTGACTGTATAAACAAGCAAGTGTTTACATTTTGTTGATTCGCGGGTATTGACTCCCGAGATTATTCAGAAACGGGAAGTGTCAATCAGTTTCTTGTTAATCAGTGAGTGGTACGTAACACTTACCCTGAGTAATTAATACATGTAGTGGGCAGTTTGACTGTATAAACAAGCAAGTGTTTACATTTTGTTGATTCATGGGTATTGACTCCCCGAGATTATTCAGAAACGGAAGTGTCAATCAGTTTCTTGTTAATTAGTGAGTGGCACGTGTCACTTACATAGAGGCTTAATCGCTTTGATGGCGGTATCGCTCGAAAAGCTCTGAACATCAACAATATCACTGTACTCTTGCCGAGAGTATTTTCACATTTGTAAGAAGCGCATTTTATTGATCAAGATTGGTTTCTAACGACGCTTTTCACTACACTCTGCTTATAAGGGTCGTGATTGGTCAAAATCAGACACGGACCTAAGCAGCCAATCATATTATGGAAATGGATACCGGCCCTCGTAAAACTAAAAGTTTTAGATTAAGACGAAAGTTTTTGGGTAAAATAATGCTATTCTGAACATATTAAGAAAGACATCGCTACCTATATATGTGAAATCATGGAACGATTGGACATATCGCGCTAGGTTATGGCCTATGACAAAAATGCTTTCACATTAAGCATCGTGGTGAAAGCCGAGATGTAACTTGTCAGTGACTTGACTTACATTGCATGATCGCCAAAAGAATGGAAATAGTAATTTTATATGCACGCTTGACAACTTTTATGAATGTTATTGTTGATTTCAATTTATTTAATGATTTCCCTCGATGTTTGAAACATCGCTACTTTGCTCTTTGACAATGCTATTGTAGACCCGCCGTCAAGCATAAACAAGAATCGTTGTTTGCAATAACATTGCGAAAAATAGTTTATAATTTTAATTCTGCCGATAATATATGATCAGTTGAAATTTAATAAGAGATTTCAGACATTTTTATTTGATTTAAACAACATGAATGTGCATTCAGACACTGCCTTGTTTCTTATTCAGACATCTTGTTAATGCTAAAGTGACAGTACGACAGCTTAACTTCCGCGTGCGCAGGCGTCATAAGCGAACCTAGCTAAACCGGCACTCTGTCAAAACCGGCATTTTTACTTGGTCCCGACTGATGCCGGTATTGACAGAGTACACTGTATATAGTTTATCATATGCTTATGAATATTGTAATGCTACAAACACTTTGTGGATCTGGCCCCGACTTGCCCTACTCTTAGATTGCCAGTCAATGTCAGCTGTAATTGGCTGCAGACAAATTTCAAATTTAGGACACCTTTGTCTGTTTTGATAAAGTCTTCAAAACAGTTGCTGAACAAATGAAAATATAGCTTCAGGGGTTAGTGTAGGTTTACTGAAAAGTGTTGTTTCTAAGCGCTGCCTGTTCTTCGAATTATTTAACATGATGTATTCTAAGAGTAAGATGTTTAAAAAATATCCCAAGAATTTAAGTACGCTTACAGAACCTACTGCTGCATCTACTTTTAAGAAGAGCAAATTTCTTTTCAGCAGTATTGACAAGTAATGGTGTGTGTAAGACCTCTGAAGGGACTGTCCATGTCCATTGCCGCCAACGAGACAATAAATACTGGCGATGGTCAGACAATCATGATCATATCTGAAGAACAGCTGGAGGCAGCTCAGATAGAAAACACCTTTGGGACACAGATAATATCAGCAGAGGTACACACTGAGAGTAATATAATACATGATTTCATGTGAAGTAAAGTTATAAAATGCATGAAATTCTTTAAAGTCACTGCAATGTACTTGTCGTTGTTACTGGAGAGGTTGTGCTAATGTATTGATAAATGTGAGATTTGTATTGACAATTGCGAAACACACTGAATACGATTTCTTTTAGACTTAACGCATCATAGATTTATTAGCTGTGAAAGCTCAGTTCTTTGTCTTAATTCAAGTGACTTGTATTTCTGAATATTCCACCATAAGCAGATTCCATTGAGAAATGAAAACATGCTTATTGTAAAGGAATTAATGATCATCTAAGTTAACATTTATTTCAGGATGTAAGTTACCTTGATCCGAAACAGTCACTTGAGAGGAAGTATGAGTCCGCAGAAACTGCTGTCAAAGACTTGAGGAAGAGAAAGCGCGAGCTTAAGGCTGAACTCTACTCAGAACAGAACACAAGCAAGTGATGAAATGTGAATGTAAATAATTGAATCTGGACTAGATAATCAGTGATTGATATTATGAGTAACTCTCCATACCATCAGGGGTGGTGGGTAGCCTAGTGGTTAAAGCTGCTACTCGCCACGCCGAAGACCCGGTTTGATTCCCCACATGGGCACAATGTGTGAAGCCTATTTCTGGTGTCCCTCAGCCATGATATTGCTGAGTACTGCTTAAAGCGGCTGCGAAAACCTAAACTCAGTCAGTCAGTCCATACCATCAGGATACACTGAATTTATTGTCAAGCAAATGAGTCTGACGCCTTGGTCCATTAAATCCTCTCATACAAGATGCATTTTTTTCTCATCCGGAATGCTCACAGCATTACTGGGCATTTTAAATGATTAACTGATGGAGTAAATTGTGTATTTGACATCAGTCTTGAAAACATTAGTGTTGTCAAGATAAACTGTCAGGATTGACAACACGATGAGAAGGGAACTATTGTTATGATGAATTGATGCCCAGTTTAGCATAGTCTTCCATGTGCTGTAGAATGTCTTCTGCTATTGTAGATCCAGGCACAGGCTGAGGAGATAAACTTGTACAAACGGAGAGAGCAGGAGCTTCTCAACCAGCTGCAGCTGACTGAACAGATCAATATGCAGGATATGCTGACTTCTCTGCAGCAGCAGCACAAGGACCTGCTCAGTGCTCCAGTTAGCGTCCCTCAGACAGGCCTTCCTCACACGACTACCTCATGAGCTGGTAGTCAGCTCCAACGTAGTCCACATTTCGCCCGACTCTTACGAAATCCACATCAATGATGAGACGGAGAAGGCAGAAGAGACTCATGTTGTGGGTGATGGGCAGCATGTAGTTCACATCAAACAGGAATGTGCTGCCAAGGACAAGAGTGGCAGTGAGAATGGTGTTGGGGCAGCAGGTCCTAACATCCACTCTACTGCAGAGCTTGTGTCCCCTTGTCTTGGTCATGTGTGTGGAGGGATGAGTCGGTCAGCAGAACACGGACAGCATCACTGACCAGAACTCCCTAGTCATAGACCATACTCAGATGGACCAGGATGCAGCCAACTCGGCCGCTGCCTTAATAACAAACGGACAAACTGAAGTGGCCAGATCTCAGATAGAGATTACAGAAGTATTAGAAGAATCGGAACCAGCTAAGAAAAGACTTAGATCCACGTGATGCAAGAAGTCATATCTCAAATCTACCTCTGGTCAAATGTGTCTAAAGCATTTGATAACCACGCGATTTTGTGGGCAACTGTTTAACCCAAGGTTAACATCATGGCATGGACTTAATACAGTTACTACCCTAGTCAAATAATTTAGATATGTTTTCCAGAGGCCCATTTCTTCCTTGATAGTGTTAGATACACAAAGTGGAATAATCAATGATATGAATAAAGTAGCTGGTTTACCGTGACTGGCTTGTTCATGCTTTTATCACTCATTTTAATATGTCAGTAAATTTTGTTACTAACAGAAAGTTGTGTTTTTTATCACTATCCACCTGCTGGTGTCTTTTCAGTCTAAGGAAATGTTGAAGGCAGAAGTCACTTCTATCCTCTTTCATCTGTCTATTGACAGTTGTCCCTATGTGAGGAGAGCAGATGTAATGAGTAAACCTCAAACAATACACAAGTTCTCATTGCTCCACCTTCACGCTTAGGTAAAATTCTAAAGTGTTGTCACCATGGTGGAAGAACTTTGTCTCGTCAGTGTACCATGTGTTGGGTGATGGGTTAGACTAGTACAAACAGCCTTGCAGTTATTCCAATGTTTCATTAAGCCATATTTCACCCTAACACATCATAGAGAATACAGGATCTTCAAACTGTAAAATATAGTGCCAGTTGTCGAAATTGATCTAAACTGTTTGATAAACATATTTGTTGAAAAATAGTTGATTTCCCCTACTACAAACTTTTGTGAGAGGTGAGGTGAGGTGAAATTGGGTTTAACGCTGTGCTTTGAGAATATTTCGCTTCATATGACAACGCGTATGCGCAGGTGTATGTGTGTATGCGGCTGCTTGTACTAGCCCAGACTTAAGCTGGTTTTTATAGTGCTAGCTCACTGAGATACTCATGCCGCGTGATGAATACCCCACTCAGACACATTATACTGACTCGAAGTCCACCAGTCCTTGATGTACCCATTAATGCCGAAAGCCAGGCAGGACCAACAAGTACCATATTTTAACGTCTTTTGGTATGACGCGGTCGGGGATCGAACCCGCGACCTTCCGCTCTCCGGGCGGAACAAACTTTGTGCCATGTGCAGACAGTGTATAACAAGTTAGGACTGTTCTAGTGTAGTTTGTCAGTTGACTGTGTTACATACAGACACCACCAATGTACCACTGTTTAAAGTAGTTTGTCAGTAGAATGTGTAATGTGCCGACACAATCTGGGAAACAAGTAAACACAGCTAGAGAGCAGGGTCCCGAGCCACAAAGTATTTGTAATGTTACGATCTGTAGTAACTCCATAGATTATCATATGCTTACAAATGTCGTAGCGCTATGAACATTTATGACTCAGATTGTAAGCTTTAGTGTAAAGAGCAAACACTGTAAAATGGAAATATGTACTGAGTGAAAGTCATCGCTTTATTTGTTGTTTTACACAGCCAAGGGCAATATTTTAGCTATAAGACATTGTGTGTAAATAATCGAGTGTGATCCATATAATCCAGTGATTGACATCATGAGCACCGATTTTCACAGTTTGAATAGTATCATGCATTCACCAAAACATCAAGCCTGACCACTCAACGTAGACTGTAATGACCAGTCACAAGTAGTTCATGAGGAGTCGTTGAGTGAGTAAGTATGGTTGTACCCCGTTTTGGCAATATTCCATCAATATCATGGTGGGGGGACACCAGAATGTTGAGTAGAATTAGTGAGGGAGTTTAGTTTTAAGCTGCCTTTAGCAATATTCCAGCAATATCACAACAGGGACACCAGAAATGGGCTTCACACATTGTACCTATGTGGGGAATCGAACCGGGTCTTCCGTGTGACAAGTGAATGCTTTAACCACAAGGTTACTCCACCAGGTGTTTGAGTAGAATTCAAAGTAGATCAATTAATATGCATACACATTCAGTGAGAGTTTAGTTTTATGCAATAGTTTTTTTAACAATATTCCGACTATATGTCAGCGGTCTGTAAATAATCAAGTCTGGACCAGACAATCCAGTGATCAACAGCATGAACATCAATCTGTACACACTTGGGATAGATGGCACATCAATCTGTACACACTTGAGATAGATGGCATGTGTCAACCATGGCCTGACAACCTGCTAGTCGACTCTCACAACAAGCATTGGTTCCTGAAGAGTGAGTGAGCGAATATAGTTTTACACAGCTTTTAGCAATATTCCAGCAACATCAGGGACGCCTGAAATGGGCTTCACACATTGTACCCATGTGGGGAATCGAACCTGGGCCTTCGGCGTGACAAGCAAATGCTTTAGTCACTAGGCCACCCCCACCGTCCCTGGGTTACTGAAGATCAATTCTAATTAAATGTATTTTTGATGGCCTGACTTGGAGTAGGGACACGATTGGCAGGGTCTGAGTTACTTCCATTCGATGTACAAGAGTTGCTGCCCTTGGGAATGCCAGGAACCTATGGTTGTGTGTTGGATTATGTTTCAAGGTTTGTCAGCACCATACCGTAACTTGTAGGTTTTACTGGTCCTGCATTAAGCTGACCCACAGTGATATAACTGGAATGCTGTTTAAAGCAGTGTTAAACACACCTCACTCACTCGAAACGTTTTGTATACGTCAACCGAAGACCCGGGTTCGAATCCCCACATGTGAAGCCATTTCTGGTGTCCCCCGCCGTGATGTTGCTGGAATATTGTTAAAAGCAGCGTAAAACCAAACTCAGTCAGTCAGTCAGTATACGTCAACGAATCCTTAAAAGGTATCACCATGCACCACTGCTCTATTCCCACGTGGGTACAATGTGTGAAGCCCATCTCCCCCTCTTCCTTCCCCCTCCTTCATATTGCTGGAATATTGCTAAAAGCAGCGTAAAACCAAATACTCACTCACTCACTCCACTACTCAATTCATACATTCCACACAAACAGACCTTGTTTCATCATGAACGTTTTTATTGACATCTATTTTACACAGATATACACTTCTTTGAATTTGCCTCGTTTCGGACGTCACACGCAAGCTATGTCAGTCATCTGTGTCCTGCCTTCCTGGTAGCAAAGCTTGAACTTTTTTATGTTTCAACAACAGTTCTTGAAGACAAAATTTCTTATTGCATTTCGAACAGGTATAGTTCCTTGCCTCATGACGCCGAACGGTCTTCCTGGACAGATTATCGCGACCACACAGAGAACAGGTATAGGTCAACTGTTGAGAGTTCGGGCGGGGTTTGTGGAGAGACAACTCAGATTTTGTGGCGGTAGTATATGTTTCTTGGCAGGCACCATGGACAGGGTCGATTACCATTTCTTCAGAAACAGACTCCTCGCTGTCAAATGCTTCAACCAAGGCCCTGAAATCTGAAAGTGTACTTCCAGATGCTGAAGTTGTAACAGCGGTGGTCGCTTCCTCAGCGTTATTGAAGAATCCGAAACTCTGCAGTTCATATGGCTGATGAACGGAGTCGCACCTTTTTAGAATCATCCTGTAAAGAAGAAAATCGTTGGTCTGGGAGTTGGGTATCCTTGCCTGACGAGTGCACTGAGTTAATCGCTTCGTGGTCCTCGCGTAAAGGATGCCACAATTTTGCTTTTTTGGTTTGGAGTGATGGTGAGTTGGTTGATTCTGCGGTATGTTGAAGGAAAGTTGGGTTTGTTCTGTGTGACGAACAATATCCCGACTTGCGTGTCTGAGGATGAAACCCCGACATTGTCGGTGAAGGAGAGTCAGTATCTAATATGTACCTCCGTCTGTTCAAAATACGTCTGATGTGTTTAGCATTGTGACTCCCACCTTGCTTTTCAGGACCTGTTTCGACTTGGTCACTTGATGGTCCACTGTCCTGTACTGACTCGTCTTCCAAACTTAATACCCCACAAGAATCAGCAACAAAATACATTCCTCGAGATAATTCAGCACTATCACTGTCTCCATACACAAGTTCGACTCTTTTCTCACAACCATAACTATTTTCATCGCCAATGGGCCTTTCCTGCTGTTGACTTTCTGTAACTGTTCCTCCAGAAACACTTCTAAATATGTGATTGGCCTTGACCTTCAGGGTGTCTACAGCGTCAGCACCACAAGGACGTTTGACATCAAGAGGTTGGTGCCAGGCTGGAGTAGTCTGCTCATGTCTCGCATCACCAGCTTCCTCACCCGCGTCAGACCGGGAACCAAACCGACGGTTATTTAGATATTCCAAATTCATCTTCTCCGAGTGTCCAGTCACTTCTGCAGCCATGTCGTCGACCAACGACTTCAGCGCACTGCCTCGATTTGGAACCATCTTCTCGCAACATCGAGATAGAGAGTGCAGAGGATGTTCAAATCCTGAGTGTGATTTAAGCCCTCCTTTCTGAGGAACATACCAGCTTAGAGTATTCTGTGTTGGGTAATAGACACCGCTACCATCAGAAACATCTTTGGCTGCTAGCTTTTCATGTGTCGAATTACCCACGTCATGGTACAGCATTACCTTTTGTTTCTTATATGACTGTCTTCCAGTAACAGATGCGTCACCTAGTTGAGTATCTATTGTAGTTGTTCTGAATAAGCTTACTTCGCCTGGATAGGAAACTTGTCCATAATGTGTTGATATTGAGGGTACCATGTCACTGTTACCATGACTACTTCGTGATGGCCTTACTTCCTGTCCTGCGCGGTAGTCCATACAGGAGAAGCTTCCGCCATTAGAAGGGTTCGAACGTGATGGTGATGTTGTGATGTTTCTGGATCGTTTTCTTCCACTACTAGAAATATGTTCTGGGTCCTGATGATTTAGTCGACATACGTCAGCTGTGTCGCTCAGTGAAGGTTGATGAGCTCCAGCTGCCGGTATAACAACATCATCGTGGAAGTTGCAAGTAATGACGTAATCGTCACCCCCAACTGCGTCACGTACAGCTGGCGGCTGGGTGGGTGTATCTGCTGCTCCCTCGGCAGCCTCAACGACAACGGCGGCTGGATCTACGGCTTTTCTTTCCCGCCGCCTCTGCGGTGATCTGTCACTGTCCGCCAGATAGCAAGACAGAAGAACTTCAATGTCAGATTCTATTGGCATGGCTGGGAGCTAGGTGTTCCGCTCTGGACAAGTTTAGTGGTATTAGACCTCTGTTGCGGCAACGGTGCATCAACTGGAAGTAAAGAAACAAAACAGTGAGTGAGTGTGTACGTAAGTGAGTGAATGAGTGATTTGGAGTAAACTCCGCTTCGAACGGTATTACAGCTGTATCACGGCGTGTCTGACTGTCACAGGGTGGATATTATTTCAGCCCTCGCGTTTTGCGAGGATTAAAGATTTTGAAAATATAAAATTTGATGACCCCGACTGGAAATGCTTTACAGTACAATACACTATGTCTCCTTGTCGTAATTTATTGTACTGTGAAGTATTTCGAGTCGGGGGTCATCTCAAATTATATAGATATATTTTCAAAATCTTTTATCCTCGCAAAGACACGAGGGCCTGTGGCGGATACAACATTTTGAGAAAGGGGATGGGGTTGCACACTTGGGGAACGGGGTGCACGCTTCATGTCGACCATTTCCAATGGTTATATATAAACTTTCAGGACAGGGGGGGGGGCACACCCTCCCCTACCCCTTGATTCTGAATCCGCCTATGTGTCAGTTTATACTTTTGTGTCCCATAGACACAGAAACAAATACACCCAATAAGGACCATACAAATCCAGAATATGTGGCATCTCCAGATTACCAAAATGGGCTTCATATTTTATATATAAGGAACTGTTTTTGATATATGTTCATTATAGAGACATGATGTTAGTCTAGTCAGCTTACTGGCTGGTTGGTTGGTTGGTTGGTTGGTTGACGCCGCACCCACCAATATCCCAGCTACATGGAAGTCACGAAGGCCTGGCATCGATTCCGTTTATTGGTACAATGTGTGAATGGACCATTACATTATTTAGACACGTGGTTATGGTTTGTGTGTTACACATATACATTAGACTAACAACAAGTCTACGGGTCTCTGAAATGAACATATTTTCAGAGAAAAAGTTCACAGTAAAAATAATAAAATGTAAATGGAAAGGAGCCCTGAGACTTTCTTCATTTTCAGAGACTAAACTAATCTCCAGAAGGATAATTCCTTGGAATTTCACAACATGTACAAAGGTTCTTATCTCCCATTACTGCTGAAATTGTGTGTGACAGGAATATTTATTGCCCCCAACACCTCCCCGTCCTACTGTCAGCGGTGCGGACCGTTTTGGGGTAATGAGTATCAAGTGTCGCCAAATCTATTTTGAGAGCAAGCAGTGATACCAGCTAAGGGTAGCATCTATTGATATTCCTGTGGCTGGACAACTGGATCTCACAAAAAATTCCAAAGTTACCTATATTCTCCAAAATCCAAAGGCTCGGTCTGCACTATATGTGGAAGTTTAATTGATGTCGCTTATATATAATATACTATCAGATCCCTATGACAATGTCTTTTAAAAGCGAATGGATAAAGTCACTATGTCTACATCGTTGAGGTGCACTGCTTGAGCCTAATGATTTATATTTCTCTGTTTGTTTCTTCATCATGGTAATCAAGGGTGACAAAACAATGACAGTAGCATGGCTTGTATTTTCTACTGCCTTGTATAAATAGGGAGAATTTCGAATGTCAGTGATTTTCCACTCCTGGTTGGAGAACAAAACAACACATCTTCACCACTTAAGTACCTTTCAATCATTGTATTCTGATCTGGACTTGCCCGATTTTCTATACTTGCGTGGGCTTTCTTGGATATATTTGCTTCAGGGTCTGTATGACAGACTACACATACATCAACATCGAATGCAACGTGAATGAGTGAGTGAGTTGGGTTTTACGCCGCACTCAGCAATATTCCAGCTGTATGGCGGCGGTCTGTAGATAATCCAGTCTGGACCAGACAATCCAGTGATCAACAGCACGAGCATCGATCTACGCAATTGTGAACCGATGAGATGTGTCAACCAAGTCAGCGAGCCTGACCACCCAATCCCGTTAGTCGCCTCTTACAACAAGCATGGGTTACTGAAGATCAATTCTAACCCGGATCTTCACGGGCCTAATACTACATTGGAGAATCGCCACTACTACAGCTCTCACATGGGTATCACATGTATGATCATATCTCTGTCACGATAAATACCCCGAACTCAATTCTGAGGGGAAAAGTCCAGATAAAGTCTGGAATGATTTGATAAGTCCGATTTTCTGGGCAGTATTTTGAAATGGGACTCATTTGGCACCATCCATCCTCCATCAAATCCCCCTGTACAGCCCTGGGCCTTGATTTTCGTAGCTCTCTGCGCTAAGATGGTTGTAAATTAATGTTAATGTATGGCACTTACGACTATCTTAGTGCTAAGAGAGCTTCGAAAATCTAGGCCCTGACGATGGGGCGATGGACTAACGCTTAGTCTCTGAATATATATAATTTTGATTGTAACAAATAAACCAATTTGACTTGAAAAGGAGCCCCAGGGAGACCAGAGATTCAGAATCTGAACCTGGGGAAATCTAGACTTCCGCGTCCTTACATAGGGCTTTAGTATTGCAGGAAGGGCTAGGCGGCATACCGTAAAATATGGAGTGGAGTCTTGGAGTGGAGCCTTGGAGTGGAGTCTGGAGTCTGGAGTATGGAGTATAAGTGCACTTGTCACTTCTGTAAACACTGATTACTCTCGAGAATATGTCATTAATGGTTCTTCCCAGTTGTCGTTTATACCCCCGGAATCACCGGTTTCAAAAGTAAATATCTTATCTTACTCATCTTAGAGATTAGTCTTTCTTTTTTTAAAGCTCTCGTAGAAATGTTTGTTAATGCTTGTCAGTTTACTACAAACTTATTAATAAATCGTCACAAATTCGAACTCTGTGCAATTATACTTTCATTTGTAGACAGCAACGTAATCGAGATTGTAAAAATGTTTACGTGGCAATCCACAGCAGCATTCCTTTAGCTCTCTGACATTCTGAGGACAGATTGTATCAGTGATGTGTTTCCTCTAATCTGTCACATTCCAATGGACTGCCCATACATAACCTGACAGAAAGTCAAGATTTTCAAAGCCCTAGAGAGCTGATGAAACTCACTAACAATCAGCTTGCAAAATATTCTGCTGCATTTATTTTTGCTTTTTGTTTGTAAGTTCAAGGATGTAGAGAGATGGCTATTTCTGAACAAAAAGCAAAACAATTATGACTTAGGAACAGTTACTTTTGCCATCACTGACAATAGATCCAGTTCTTGAATAATATAGTGCTATGTATCTTATGTAATCAATTTCTTTGTTAAGTAAGAAATAAATAATTCATGCAGTAATAACTGTTATATTCCCTGATGATTAGTATGTCTTAGCATACACCTAATGTATGTACCTTTTCCCTGACTACCGCTTCCTCTACACAAATTTGAATTTAGACGTGACAATGTTATATATGTAGTTTTTTTAGCTAATAAATAATGCCATTATTAATATTTTGTTTACAGGTTGTAAATAATTTACATGCTTCTCCATCCATCCATTCATCCATCCTTCCATCTATTCATATACATTTCTCTTCTTGATGGCAGCGTGGTACTGTTACAGAATGACATTTCTGGAGTTGACAGGGCTCATTGATACGTGTATACAAAATGCCTCCTGTCTTCTGATAAAACTGATAACACCAACCAGCTACAGATGTGAAATGAATGTGCTTGTATGGCTACCCCTATGATCAAAACAAAACAAACTCGGTCACCTAAATATTTACATTAAGACTCCATTCCAAGACTCCACTCCATGTTTTACAGTATGCCGGGCTAGGCTGTAGGGAAAATAATATGGTTCGGGGACTTTAAGACAGATTAAAGGGACGACAGCTGTCCCCAGAAACCTTACCCTTGGGAGGGTAACTTGACACGACGGAGACTACCTCTCGCCAAGCAAAGAAACGCGCAGCCTGGGACAGTGCTGAAATGAGGTGCCTGTTTCATGGATCGAGACTTTCTGTCTGAATCAGTGAAACATATCTCAGACAAATCGCTATTGGCATTAACTGAAAATGCTTTGCATTACTAGGAAGACGTGTTAATGCTTATGTTACTACGTGTTTACCTTGAAGTCAGAGCATAATCAAACATGTTTTTTTCTCTCCAACACAAGAAACAAAATATGAATAATCGTTTCTTGAAAATGATTCGCTCGCTTCACGAAGCGTGGTTTCAGAAATCGGTCTTGGATGGACACATTATTTGAACTGAACAGAGTGGACATGTTGGTCAACAGGTAGCTGCTATTCATGCTACACTGATCATTCACTGGTAACCAAGGCAACGTAGTACTATGCACATAACCCATGTTAGTCTGTCTCACAGTCCCTGAAACACGTGATTTTCCCTTCCGCCCGGCCTTTTCTGTAATGCTAAAGCCCAGCATGAAGCAAGTCTAGATTTCCTTAGGTTCAGGATCGTAATCGCATTGGGAATCTTTAATTCAAATTGAATTATTTGTTACCCTCAAAATGATATATATATTAAAAGACTAAGCGTAAGTCTATAGTCCATGTTTACCACAATTCCCCTTCACAAACTGGTACCGACTGACATGCTTAACGCTACCTGCACTCACTTGGTTCTGCTGCGAGACGTTCGACTGACGACTCCAAGACTCTCCTCCTTCCTATAACGACTGCCGGTGCCACTGAGGGACCAGACAGGCAGATGAGGGAGAGACGGGGGACATGGGAGGGGGAGGGTAAGTTCCCACCGTGTCAGGTTACGGTTTCCGCTTCTGGACAGGGGAGGAGATGGGAGGTTAATGTAGGCAGCTCCGCTAGACATATCTCCTCACGGCAGGAGTCTCCTCAGACAGGTCCTGGTACCTCGATCACGAGTCTGTGAACCGCGAGCCACTGTCACTAAAAGTGCATTTAACAGCGTGTTTGTGTTTAGCCTATATCCATATATGTGTCTTATATTTTATAAATAATATGAACATTAGGCACCGATTTTGTTGAAAACATTTCCGGTTATTAGTACTGAACAAGTGTTCCATTGCTTTCCTTGTTTTCGGAGATGCTCATACAGTGACGTCATGTGAATCTAGTGTCGCACATGCGACAGATGTTCAGTCTGTGTCATTATTACGTTAACCTCGTTACGTCACACGCACGCACACACATGAAGGCGAAAACATGAAAGCTCTGACAAGCTGTCCACACAGACACCTGAAAACTTTGACAACCTGTTTACACAGGCACCTGAAAGCTCTGACAACCTGTTTACACAGACACCTGAAAGCTCTGACAATCTGTTTACACAGACACCTGAAAGCTCTGACCTGTACACACAGACACCTGAAAGCTCTAACCTGTCCACACAGAAACCTGAAAGCTCTGACAACCTGTCCACACAGACACCTGAAAGCTTTGACAACCTGTTTACACAGACACCTGAAAGCTTTGACAACCTGTTTACACAGGCACCTGAAGGCTCTGACAACCTGTTTACACAGACAAATGAAAGCTCGGACAACCTGTTTACACCGACACCTGAAAGCTAGGACAACCTGTCCACACTGACACCTGAAAGCTCTGACACCCTGTCCACACTGACACCTGAAAGCTCTGACAACCTGTACAAACTGACACTTGATAGCTCTGACTACCTGTCCACACCGACACCTGAAAGCTCTGACAACCTGTACACGCTGACACCTGAAAGTTCTGACCTGTCCACACCGACACCTGAAAGCTTGGACAACCTGTCCACACTGACACTTGATAGCTCTGACTACCTGTCCACACAGACACCTGAAATCTCTGACAATCTGTCCACACAGACACATGAAAGTTCTGACAACCTGTCCACACAGACACATGAAAGCTCTGACAATCTGTCCACACAGACACCTGAAAGCTCTGACAACCTGTCCACACAGACACATGAAAGCTCTGACAACCTGTCCACACAGACACATGAAAGCTCGGACAACCTGTTTACACCGACACCTGAAAGCTCGGACAACCTGTCCACACTGACACCTGAAAGCTCTGACAACCTGTACACGCTGACACCTGAAAGTTCTGACCTGTCCACACCGACACCTGAAAGCTCTGACAATCTGTACAAACCGACACCTGAAAGCTCTGACAACCTGTCAACACTGACACTTGATAGCTCTGACTACCTGTCCACACAGACACCTGAAATCTCTGACAATCTGTCCACACAGACACATGAAAGTTCTGACAACCTGTCCACACAGACACCTGAAAGTTCTGACAATCTGTCAACACAGACACCAGAAAGCTCTGACAACCTGTCCACACAGACACATGAAAGCTCTGACAACCTGTCCACACAGACACATGAAAGCTCTGACAACCTGTCCACACAGACACATGAAAGCTCTGACAACCTGTCCACACAGACACCTGAAAGCTCTGACAACCTGTCCACACAGACACATGAAAGCTCTGACAACCTGTCCACACAGACACCTGAAAGCTCTGACCTGTCCACACAAACACCTGAAAGCTTTGACAACCTGTCCACACAGAAACCTGAAAGTTCTGACAATCTGTTTACACAGAAACCTGAAAACTCTGACAACCTGTCCACATAATCACCTGAAAGCTCTGACAACCTGTACACACTGTCATCCAAAGCTCTGACAACCTGTCCACACAGAAACCTGAAAGCTCTGACCTGTCCACACAGACACCTGAAAGCTTTGACAACCTGTCCACACAGAAACCTGAAAGTTCTGACAATCTGTTTACACAGAAACCTGAAAGCTCTGACAACCTGTCCACATAATCACCTGAAAGCTCTGACAACCTGTCCACACTGTCATCCAAAGCCCTGACAACCTGTCAACACAGAAACCTGAAAGCTTTGACAACCTGTCCACACAGAAACCTGAAAGTTCTGACAATCTGTTTACACAGAAACCTGAAAGCTCTGACAACCTGTTCACATAATCACCTGAAAGCTCTGACAACCTGTCAACACAGAAACCTGAAAGCTCTGGCAACCTGTCCACACAGACACCAGAAAGCTCTGACATCCTGTCCACACAGACACATGAAAGCTCTGACAACCTGTACACACCAACACCTGAAAGCTCTGACAACCTGTACACACCAACACCTGAAAGCTCTGACAATCTGTCCTAACAGAAACCTGAAAGCTCTGACCTGTCCACACCGACACCTGAAAGCTCTGACAACCTGTCCACACTGACACTTGATAGCTCTGACAACCTGTCCACACAGACACCTGAAAGCTCTGACAATCTGTCCACACAGACACCTGAAAGCTCTGACAACCTGTCCACACAGAAACCTGAACGTTCTGACAATCTGTCCACACAGACACCTGAAAGCTCTGACAACCTGTCCACATAATCACCTGAAAGCTCTGACAAACTGTCCACACAGACACATGAAAGCTCTGACAACCTGTCCACACAGACACATGAAAGCTCTGACAACCTGTCCACACAGATACCTGAAAGCTCTGACCTGTCCACACAGACACCTGAAAGCTCTGACAACCTGTCCACACAGACACCTGAAAGCTCTGACAACCTGTCCACACAGACACCTGGAAGCTTTGACAACCTGTTTACACCGACACCTGAAAGCTCTGACAATCTGTCCACACAGAAACCTGAAAGCTCTGACACCCTGTCCACACAGACACATGAAAGCTCAGACCTGTCCACACAGACACATGTAAGCTCTGACCTGTCCACACAGATACATGAAAGCTCTGACAACCTGTCCACACAGACACATGAAAGCTCTGACAACTTGTCCACACAGACACCTGAAAGCTCTGACAACCTGTCCACACAGACACATGAAAGCTCTGACAACCTGTCCACAGACACCTGAAAGCTCTGACAACCTGTCCACACAGACACATGAAAGCTCTGACCTGTCCACACAGACACATGAAAGCTCTGACAACCTGTCCACACCAACACCTGAAAGTTCTGACAATCTGTCAACACAGACACCTGAAAGCTCTGACAACGTGTCCACACAGACACCTGAAAGCTTTGACAATCTGTCCACACTGTCATCCAAGGCTCTGACAACCTGTCCACACGGAAACCTGAAAGCTCTGACAACCTGTCCACACAGACACCTGGAAGCTTTGACAACCTGTCCACAGAGACACCTGAACGTTCTGACATACTGTCCACATAATCACCTGAAAGCTCTGACAACCTGTCCACACAGACACCTGAAAGCTTTGACAACGTGTCCACACGGAAACCTGAAAGCTCTGGCAACCTGTCCACACAGACACCTGGAAGCTTTGACAACCTGTCCACAGAGACACCTGAACGTTCTGACATACTGTCCACATAATCACCTGAAAGCTCTGACAACCTGTCCACACAGACACCTGAAAGCTTTGACAACCTGTCTACACAGACACCTGGAAGCTCTGACAATCTGTCCACACCGAAACCTGAAAGCTCTGACACCCTGTCCACACAGACACCTGAAAGCTCTGACACCTGTCCACACAGACACATGAAAGCTCTGACCTGTCCACACAGATACATGAAAGCTCTGACAACCTGTCCACACAGACACATGAAAGCTCTGACAACTTGTCCACACAGACACCTGAAAGCTCTGACAACCTGTCCACACAGACACATGAAAGCTCTGACAACCTGTCCACAGACACCTGAAAGCTCTGACAACCTGTCCACACAGACACATGAAAGCTCTGACCTGTCCACACAGACACATGAAAGCTCTGACAACCTGTCCACACCAACACCTGAAAGTTCTGACAATCTGTCAACACAGACACCTGAAAGCTCTGACACCCTGTCCACACTGACACCTGAAAGCTCTGACAACCTGTACAAACTGACACTTGATAGCTCTGACTACCTGTCCACACCGACACCTGAAAGCTCTGACAACCTGTACACGCTGACACCTGAAAGTTCTGACCTGTCCACACCGACACCTGAAAGCTTGGACAACCTGTCCACACTGACACTTGATAGCTCTGACTACCTGTCCACACAGACACCTGAAATCTCTGACAATCTGTCCACACAGACACATGAAAGTTCTGACAACCTGTCCACACAGACACATGAAAGCTCTGGACAACCTGTCCACACAGACACCTGAAAGCTCTTGACAACCTGTCCACACAGACACCTGAAAGCTCTGACAACCTGTCCACACAGACACATGAAAGCTCGGACAACCTGTTTACACCGACACCTGAAAGCTCGGACAACCTGTCCACACTGACACCTGAAGCTCTGACAACCTGTACACGCTGACACCTGAAAGTTCTGACCTGTCCACACCGACACCTGAAAAGCTCTGGACAATCTGTACAAACCGACACCTGAAAGCTCTGACAACCTGTCAACACTGACACTTGATAGCTCTTGACTACCTGTCCACACAGACACCTGAAATTCTGACAATCTGTCCACACAGACACATGAAAGTTCTGACAACCTGTCCACACAGACACCTGAAAGTTCTGGACAATCTGTCAACACAGACACCAGAAAGCTCTGACAACCTGTCCACACAGACACATGAAAGCTCTGACAACCTGTCCACACAGACACATGAAAGCTCTGACAACCTGTCCACACAGACACATGAAAGTTTCTCTGACAACCTGTCCACACAGACACCTGAAAGCTCTGACAACCTGTCCACACAGACACATGAAAGCTCTGACAACCTGTCCACACAGACACCTGAAAGCTCTGACCTGTCCACACAAAACACCTGAAAGCTTTGACAACCTGTCCACACAGAAACCTGAAAGTTCTGGACAATCTGTTTACACAGAAACCTGAAAACTCTGACAACCTGTCCATAATCACCTGAAAGCTCTGACAACCTGTACACACACTGTCATCCAAAGCTCTGACAACCTGTCCACACAGAAACCTGAAAGCTCTGACCTGTCCACACAGACACCTGAAAGCTTTGACAACCTGTCCACACAGAAACCTGAAAGTTCTCTGACAATCTGTTTACACAGAAACCTGAAAGCTCTGACAACCTGTCCACATAATCACCTGAAAGCTCTGACAACCTGTCCACACTGTCATCCAAAGCCCTGACAACCTGTCAACACAGAAACCTGAAAGCTTTGACAACCTGTCCACACAGAAACCTGAAAGTTCTGACAATCTGTTTACACACAGAAACCTGAAAGCTCTGACAACCTGTTCACATAATCACCTGAAAGCTCTGACAACCTGTCAACACAGAAACCTGAAAGCTCTGGCAACCTGTCCACACAGACACCAGAAAGCTCTGACATCCTGTCCACACAGACACATGAAAGCTCTGACAACCTGTACACACCAACACCTGAAAGCTCTGACAACCTGTACACACCAACACCTGAAAGCTCTGACAATCTGTCCTAACAGAAACCTGAAAGCTCTGACCTGTCCACACCGACACCTGAAAGCTCTGACAACCTGTCCACACTGACACTTGATAGCTCTGACAACCTGTCCACACAGACACCTGAAAGCTCTGACAATCTGTCCACACAGACACCTGGAAGCTTTGACAACCTGTCCACAGAGACACCTGAACGTTCTGACATACTGTCCACATAATCACCTGAAAGCTCTGACAACCTGTCCACACAGACACCTGAAAGCTTTGACAACGTGTCCACACGGAAACCTGAAAGCTCTGGCAACCTGTCCACACAGACACCTGGAAGCTTTGACAACCTGTCCACAGAGACACCTGAACGTTCTGACATACTGTCCACATAATCACCTGAAAGCTCTGACAACCTGTCCACACAGACACCTGGAAGCTTTGACAACCTGTTTACACCGACACCTGAAAGCTCTGACAATCTGTCCACACAGAAACCTGAAAGCTCTGACACCCTGTCCACACAGACACATGAAAGCTCAGACCTGTCCACACAGACACATGAAAGCTCTGACCTGTCCACACAGATACATGAAAGCTCTGACAACCTGTCCACACAGACACATGAAAGCTCTGACAACTTGTCCACACAGACACCTGAAAGCTCTGACAACCTGTCCACACAGACACATGAAAGCTCTGACAACCTGTCCACACAGACACCTGAAAGCTCTGACAACCTGTCCACACAGACACATGAAAGCTCTGACCTGTCCACACAGACACATGAAAGCTCTGACAACCTGTCCACACCAACACCTGAAAGTTCTGACAATCTGTCAACACAGACACCTGAAAGCTCTGACAACGTGTCCACACAGACACCTGAAAGCTTTGACAATCTGTCCACACTGTCATCCAAGGCTCTGACAACCTGTCCACACGGAAACCTGAAAGCTCTGACAAGCTGTCCACACAGACACCTGGAAGCTTTGACAACCTGTCCACAGAGACACCTGAACGTTCTGACATACTGTCCACATAATCACCTGAAAGCTCTGACAACCTGTCCACACAGACACCTGAAAGCTTTGACAACGTGTCCACACGGAAACCTGAAAGCTCTGGCAACCTGTCCACACAGACACCTGGAAGCTTTGACAACCTGTCCACAGAGACACCTGAACGTTCTGACATACTGTCCACATAATCACCTGAAAGCTCTGACAACCTGTCCACACAGACACCTGAAAGCTTTGACAACCTGTCCACACAGAAACCTGAAAGTTCTGACAATCTGTTTACACAGAAACCTGAAAGCTCTGACACCTTGTTCACATAATCACCTGAAAGCTCTGACAACCTGTACACACTGTCATCCAAAGCTCTGACAACCTGTCCACAAAGAAACCTGAAAGCTCTGACCTGTCCACACAGACACCTGAAAGCTTTGACAACCTGTCCACACAGAAACCTGAAAGTTCTGACAATCTGTTTACACAGAAACCTGAAAGCTCTGACAACCTGTCCACATAATCACCTGAAAGCTCTGACAACCTGTCAACACAGAAACCTGAAAGCTCTGGCAACCTGTCCACACAGACACCAGAAAGCTCTGACATCCTGTCCACACAGACACCTGAATGCTCTGACAACCTGTACACACCAACACCTGAAAGCTCTGACAACCTGTCCACACAGAAACCTGAAAGTTCTGACCTGTTTACACCGACACCTGAAAGCTCTGACAATCTGTCCACACAGAAACCTGAAAGCTTTGACAACCTGTCCACACAGAAACCTGAAAGTTCTGACAATCTGTTTACACAGAAACCTGAAAGCTCTGACAACCTGTTCACATAATCACCTGAAAGCTCTGACAACCTGTCAACACAGAAACCTGAAAGCTCTGGCAACCTGTCCACACAGACACCAGAAAGCTCTGACATCCTGTCCACACAGACACATGAAAGCTCTGACAACCTGTACACACCAACACCTGAAAGCTCTGACAACCTGTACACACCAACACCTGAAAGCTCTGACAATCTGTCCACACAGACACATGAAAGCTCTGACAACCTGTCCACACAGACACATGAAAGCTCGGACAACCTGTTTACACCGACACCTGAAAGCTCGGACAACCTGTCCACACTGACACCTGAAAGCTCTGACAACCTGTACACGCTGACACCTGAAAGTTCTGACCTGTCCACACCGACACCTGAAAGCTCTGACAATCTGTACAAACCGACACCTGAAAGCTCTGACAACCTGTCAACACTGACACTTGATAGCTCTGACTACCTGTCCACACAGACACCTGAAATCTCTGACAATCTGTCCACACAGACACATGAAAGTTCTGACAACCTGTCCACACAGACACCTGAAAGTTCTGACAATCTGTCAACACAGACACCAGAAAGCTCTGACAACCTGTCCACACAGACACATGAAAGCTCTGACAACCTGTCCACACAGACACATGAAAGCCTGTCCACACAGACACATGAAAGCTCTGACAACCTGTCCACACAGAGACACTTAAAGCTCTGGACAACCTGTCCACACAGACACATGAAAGTTCTGACAACCTGTCCACACAGACACCTGAAAGCTCTGACCTGTCCACACACAAACACCTGAAAGCTTTGACAACCTGTCCACACAGAAAACCTGAAAGTTCTGGACAATCTGTTTACACAGAAACCTGAAAACTCTGGACAACCTGTCCACATAATCACCTGAAAGCTCTGACAACCTGTACACACTGTCATCCAAAGCTCTGACAACCTGTCCACACAGAAACCTGAAAGCTCTGACCTGTCCACACAGACACCTGAAAGCTTTGACAACCTGTCCACACAGAAACCTGAAAGTTCTGACAATCTGTTTACAGAAACCTGAAAGCTCTGACAACCTGTCCACATAATCACCTGAAAGCTCTGACAACCTGTCCACACTGTCATCCAAAGCCCTGACAACCTGTCAACACAGAAACCTGAAAGCTTTGACAACCTGTCCACACAGAAACCTGAAAGTTCTGACAATCTGTTTACACAGAAACCTGAAAAGCTCTGACAACCTGTTCATAATCACCTGAAAGCTCTGGACAACCTGTCAACACAGAAACCTGAAAAGCTCTGGCAACCTGTCCACACAGACACCAGAAAGCTCTGACATCCTGTCCACACAGACACATGAAAGCTCTGACAACCTGTACACACCAACACCTGAAAGCTCTGACAACCTGTGTACACAATTCAACACCTGAAAGCTCTGACAATCTGGCCTAACACCTGAAAGCTCTGACCTGTCCACACCTGTCCTGAAAGCTCTGACAACCTGTCCACACTGACACTTGATAGCTCTGACAACCTGTCCACACAGACACCTGAAAGCTCTGACAATCTGTCCACACAGACACCTGGAAGCTTTGACAACCTGTCCACAGAGACACCTGAACGTTCTGACATACTGTCCACATAATCACCTGAAAGCTCTGACAACCTGTCCACACAGACACCTGAAAGCTTTGACAACGGTCCACACGAAACCTTGAAAGCTCTGGCAACCTGTCCACACAGACACCTGGAAGCTTTGACAACCTGTCCACAGAGACACCTGAACGTTCTGACATACTGTCCACATAATCACCTGAAAGCTCTGACAACCTGTCCACACAGACACCTGGAAGCTTTGACAACCTGTTTACACCGACACCTGAAAGTTCTGACAATCTGTCCACACAGAAACCTGAAAGCTCTGACACCCTGTCCACACAGACACATGAAAGCTCAGACCTGTCCACACAGACACATGAAAGCTCTGACCTGTCAACCTGTTCACATACACACATGAAAGCTCTGACAATCCTGTCCAACACAGACACCTGAAAGCTCTGACAACCTGTCCACAGACACCTGAAAGCTCTGACAACCTGTCCACACAGACACATGTCTCTGACCTGTCCACACAGACATGTCCACAACCTGTCCACCAACACCTGAAAGTTCTGACAACCTGTCACACACAGACACCTGCTCTGACCGTGTCCACACAGACACCTGAAAGCTCTGACAATCTCCTGTCATCAAGGCTCCTGACAACCTATATGGACACAACTGTGTCCACACCTGAACGTTCTGAACCTCGACAACCTGAAAGGCTCTGACAACCTGTCCACACAGACACCTGGGTCACACACAGACACCTGGAAGCTTTTGACAACCTGTCCACAGAGACACCTGAACGTTCTGACATACTGTCCACATAATCTGAAAGCTCTGACAACCTGTCCACACAGACACCTGAAAGCTTTGACAACTCTCCACACGGAAACCTGTCCACACAGACACCTGGAAGCTTTGACAACCTGTCCACAGAGACACCTGAACGTTCTGGACATACTGTCCACATAATCACCTGAAAGCTCTGGACAACCTGTCCACACAGACACCTGGAAAGCTTTTGCACAACCTGTCCACACAGAAACCTGAAAGTTCTGACAATCTGTTTACACAGAAACCTGAAAGCTCTGACACCTTGTTCACATAATCACCTGAAAGCTCTGACAACCTGTACACACTGTCATCCAAAGCTCTGACAACCTGTCCACAAAGAAACCTGAAAGCTCTGACCTGTCCACACAGACACCTGAAAGCTTTGACAACCTGTCCACAGAGAAACCTGAAAGTTCTGACAATCTGTTTACACAGAAACCTGAAAGCTCTGACAACCTGTCCACATAATCACCTGAAAGCTCTGACAACCTGTCAACACAGAAACCTGAAAGCTCTGGCAACCTGTCCACACAGACACCAGAAAGCTCTGACATCCTGTCCACACAGACACCTGAATGCTCTGACAACCTGTACACACCAACACCTGAAAGCTCTGACAACCTGTCCACACAGAAACCTGAAAGCTCTGACAATCTGTCCACAGCACAGAACACCCTGAAAGCTCTGACAACCTGTACACACCTGAAAGACACCTGAAACAGCCTGAAAGCTCTGACAATCTGTCCACACAGAAACCTGAAAGCTCTGACAACCTGTTTACACCTGACACTCTGAAAGCTCTGGACAACCTGTACACACTCGACACCTGAAAGCTCTGACAACCTGTTTGGTAGACACCTGAAAGCTCTGACAAAGCTCTGTCCACACAGACACC